>NW_021134602.1:0-80442 GCF_004193835.3 Ostrinia furnacalis
ATCTTTGAATCAATATCAAACTGTCAACTAACAGCACAATCGCCTAAAACGAACACGGTCCCCACTCCCGAGAGCTCATCCCTGTCAATTGACAGACAGAACTGTCAACAGAACATCGCTAAACCTTACAAAACCTAGCGTACACTCGCAACGAAAACGCTTAAATATTTTATCAGTCAACTTTTGAATCGTTAAAAATTCCCCTATTATTTTCAACGTACCCGATAACGCTTTTATGTTCCCCCGAAGCGAAAAAATGAAATAAAGTGTAAATTTAAAGTTGAAATTGGCTTTGACGGATGACGCTCTGACCCCCGTCTTGGGCACTCTAATATTCAGCGCGTGTCAGCACTCGATGTGATTACGGTTACACTTGTGGCGGTGGTTGTACGTATGTGTGTATCGGGCCTAAGTATTTGAGTAAATTCTCAGTTTTTAATCGACGTTCTTTATGTGCAGGAATAAAACAGACTCTCAATAGTCACTAACACTATTTTAAGCTTAGAAAAATCTATCAGATTTTCATAAAAATCAAATCCAAAAATTACAGGACTTGCATATCGAAATATAAATGCTTTGGGAAGCATTTTGATCCTTCATCGATACGATTATGCCAAGTTGTCTTGGCAATGGCTCATAAAGTTGTTAAGTAGGTACCTCAAACCTGAATTTTTAACTTGATTATTTATTTAACTTTGAAAATTGGCCAAGCAGAGAAAAATAGTAGGTATTGTACTTGTGAACTTCTAGAAAAGACAGCATGTGTAATGTAAAAGTTGGTGCATTGATCAAATATCGTGGTGCACTGATACAATATTTTTCGTGGGAAATAATCATAGGTCAATTGTCACTACAGACAAAATTATGTCATCAAGTGAAATCCCATAATGATTCCATCGCCCCCCGACCCGACTATCATACAATTACATCTTTCACTTGTTAATCGCTCATCTCGTAACACTAGATATCCGTGCGAATAAACATATCATGCATAGTCTAAAACCAGTGTAAAAAGACCCTTGGTTATGGACCACCGAAATTAGAAAAGAATGGAGTTGGGACTGACACCCAAAGAGAACTGTCCGGAAAGTATTCGACCAGTGAGAAAGATACATAGAATTATGGCGTCAAAAATAAAGCGAATGGTAAAAAACCATGGAAATAAGAACGACATATTAATTTGAAACTGTGTATCTAAGTGTTTTATAAACTTGAAAAAATCGATTTGCCTATGGAAGGTAGTGTTATTATTCATTCCTAAATGACTGGCTGGACTAGAATATTTTTTGAGTAATTATTTAATTTACTTAGTAGGACTTTTTCAGGAATTGAATACCAGTTATTCAATAATATTTTAGTCTAATCGTTTGTGTTTCGAAGTCGGATAATTTCCGGACAACCCTCAAATGTCCAACGGGGGTCAAAAACACCCAGGCCTATTTACACTGGCGATAGCAGCGCCCTCTCCCCATACAACAGTATTCTCCTGAGGCTAACCTAGATGTTTGGAGCTCGTCACGCGGATTTAATGCACTCCCACGCTTGCTGCTTAATACTTTGATAAACCTGTAACAAATAACAATAAATATGAGGCAAGGGGGCTAGGTCGTTGGGGGATGGTGATAGAAAACAAAAAAGTGGCCAGCTGTTTTCGCTGAAATACTTTTCAAGACTTTAATATTTAAGTGATAAAACATATTTTTTGATACATGAAGTACAGTCATAGTGTGAAGAAGTAACTCGTAACTTAAGTAGTTCGGCTTCACTGTTGCTGGTTTCCATCAACCGATTTCCTATGTTCAAATTGGTCCATTTTTTTTTTCATACAAGATAATATCTGCCTAATATTTATTTACAGGAGGAATACTTATACCCCACATAAAAGAAGAAATAACGACTATCTGCTTCGGTGTTGGAGCTGCAAACTACAATCACAGGTTTAGTCTCACTCTTCATCTAAATACACAATACAAATTAGAGTTATCTTATCTCATTTGAAGCCAGTATATCCTAGAACATTTTGACCCTTTGTTCTACTAAGTTATCTGTACAAAATGCCTTTATTTTTCCTTCAGTAAATGTTCTTTAACCTTTTCTTAATTTTTCGTTGCCTAATTAAAACAAGGAAACAATATAATAGAAAAATTCAAGCTTAGTCAATTAACAATGCTGAAAGAATATCAAAATTCTGAATCGCGCAAATGAATTAACAATTCATAACGAAAACGCTCGAGTAATAAACAAGAGAGCAATCCCATTTATCAAAATAACATTAGAGAACGAATCCAACCCTGCTGCTGCCAATTCCCACTTTTTATTAACTCGTAAACTCCCCTGGCATGCAAAACAATAACACACTTTTTGTAATTCCCCTGGCTGTCGGGCACCTTCATAAACTTCACGTCTACCCCACAAAGCTTCGGGGCTCGGTTGACCCTAGAGAATTGGCAGTGTTAACTGGCCTTTAATATTGATTCTTTTTGACAGTGCAATATCAACTCTTATTGTACTAAAATAAAATCTAAATTAGAATACGTCCGTTTTGAGACTTCAGACAAATGGGAAATTCTGACGCAAACCGTAACTTTGGATAGTGATAACGAAAAATCAACTGTAAATGTAAATAAAAAAGGTCAAATTGGATTGAAAAGTGACTGAAATATGGGTTGTTCTAGAGTTGAGGACGAGGCGTGATTCTCATAATCTGTAATGGTTCGGTGCAATACCGAATTTTGCACTTGACTATGGACATCTTGTTTATAATGGGGTTATGTCACATGTTTCTCACGGTTGGGCGAGCGGATTAAAAGTCAATGCGTCGTGAAATCGCGATTGTTTGGCTGCACGTCTATTTGCGCTTTATAGTTCTATTGTAATTGCTGTACAAGTGCACATGCCACTGTTTATGACTAAATTGGACACATGTTTTTAATTTGTTTCAAAGAAAACATTTTATGCAGCTCTATCTCTATAAATCGACGATTCGTTTCACGATTCTTCGAGGTCTTCCCAAAAAGTGAATATTTAACTATTTAGGAAAACCTAAATAAAATCAATAGAAGAATAAAAATAGAAAGTAAAAGTTTATTGCTTCATGAATTTAATTCCTAAAAGACCAACCAGCCAATCAAGATTTCAGATGATCCATATGGCGATAATAATTGAAATCACACTTGCGTATTTTTGTGTCTTTTCTGTAAGATATCTAATAATAACTGAGTCAAAATATGTCAGGTCTTCAAGATAATCTACCAATTTAGACATACAGACTTTAATTCGACCATGTTATTTAGCTATACCTAATCAAAAGATAATATCACCTGATGAAGAAGGTTGTATTTTGATCCCTTATAAACATTCCCCCTGGACAGATCTAAAATACAAGCTTGCATAACATTAGAAATACGCATCTTAATGTCGCTTTGTCAGTCATTTCAAAAACTAGAGTCAAAGTGACCCCTTTGTCTCCATAGCACGAGCTAAACCTGTTCCACACTCATCCCCTAAATTACCGGATCAATACAACAATAAACAAATAATTCAATCCCCTCGCATGCAGACACTGTACTGTATTGTGTTATGGGTAATTCGATCAAGGCCCTTTTTATTGTCGTGCAGTGTACACGAGATACCTCTGTTTAACGTAGGGGTGGCGCTTTGTGATATACAAAGAATATGACGACAAGGTGTTAGTATTTAGGACATGGTATAAGTGTTCTAAAAATTGTGGCAAGGTCCAACAGAATGGACATTTTTCTTCTATCTTCTGGGTTGTATTGATTATTTGATAACAGGTCAAAGCCAAAGTTTCAGTGTTAATTAAACTCTATGAATATGGCACCATAGAACCTCGCAGCCTTTAGCGAACCCTTCAAAGCACGGAATCGCATTTCGTTTTCGAAAAAGCGTGTCATCGTGTTAATTCAAGCCTGCATCAACGAAAGTGTAAGGGCGGATACATAAAGTGATATAACATGATCACAGTCATATCTTCCATCTGGAAATCAAACCTAAGATCTTTAAAATCCCGATAAAACTCGATTCAATATGTCACAGACTTTGCCCTGCTGTAATTGGTTTAACTAATTTTCCAACAATGAAAATTCTCAATCTATGCTTGAAATTAAATCGAGCTTTAAGCTCCGTTATGTACTGTTATGTACCTGATACGGAGGGAACTAAAACTTTTCTACCAAAAAAAAGATTATTTAAATGACTAATTAAATTAAAGGGCCAAAAGTGACAACCCTAGTGATTTTTTTTTATTTCTCCCGACGCGACAGGCTGTGCAAGTGTATGTATGTTTAGACACCGATTGTCCTAAAGTGCGTTCCCGGATAGACAACTGGATTACTGTTTGACATTTTAGCAAGGGTTAAGTGGAGGATTTTGATCTTTTTTTGGAACAGAAGTCAACGAAAGGATAATATCGGAAAGCCACAAGGTTTGTGTATTTAGATATTTAATTCACTATTTAGTCTAAAATAATAATAATGTTGACTGAGCCTCATTTTTCAAAACTATCCCTCATTCTTCTCCCGAAGTAGCTTTAGGGTTAAAGTACATAAGAAAGTACAAAATGCTGGTTTAAAACCAAATTGCAAAAAATAATAATAAATGAGCTTCTACTTAGAAACCTACTTAGAACTAGACCATTTATTTTCCCCGGAGCAGTGGTAGGGTTAAAATTAGTATAATTTGGAAGTGAAAAAATGCTGCGTAGGTAAAAAACAGATTTTTTTTTTATCTTTTTGCAATTTTAAGCAAAATCTAATCTATATGCTCCCGGCGAGACTCGAATCCTCAACTAGTACTCCAGCAGTCATCAAGTGAGGCGGTTCGCATGCGAAATTAAACTCACAATAACCAAACCAATCACTCCTATCCTAATGAAACTACAATAACAATCAATTGATTCTATCCGCCACCCTTATCATGCAACTGGATCGATTATAATCAAATCACATACAAATAAATATCACCCATCACCAGTGTAGGCTGACCCTTGTCACTTTTGTAGAACGAATGGGCCAGGTCAAAACCAGGGGCCCGGTTATGTTGGGCGCATTAGTAATCCCTCAAAAGCGTGTTAAAACTCAATAGAGGGACGATGTAGTTAAGAGCTGAAGATTAGTAGAGATACAGCGGGGTCATAGTGGTGTAGGCAGAATATTAAAGAACGTCTGTGAAAAAGAAAAAAGAAACGAACAATCACAACAAGCATTTTGAGACTGTAAGTAAGTGCTAACTAAAGTATAACTTCTCTCAAATAAATTTTCCTTAATTATTTGCATGGAGTAGCTAGCACTTGCGAATTGAACGACACACCATTATTAACGACTTTTTGCATTTCTTTCTTATGATTAATTCATTTTAGAAACTTCTTAAAAAGTCAATCCGAAATTGGCAAACGGCTCTATGTATGCATAATGTAAACTACAAAGTCGTTTTCCTTGGCGTTATATAAATAAAAATCCATTTTCATATTGCCTCTACTCAGTCACAGTTAAAATAATACTAGACTCTACATACCTACCATGAAAAAGCGCCTATTGTAGTGTATTTTTATAAAAATTTCAAAGCACTGATGCTTCTGCCTCCGTGTTTGTATATTAATAGTCTTTGCCAAATCCACAGTCGCAATAAGTTAATTGTCCCGTCCCGTTATGGGTTTGTTTTAGTGGCCCACTTATAATCGTTATGACTCTATCAAACTGTCCCGTTTAATCATATTTGGTAAGTTGCTTTTGGTGTCACTATTTTGATGATTACTTTTATGTAATTAAGTTATAGAATTGTGGGCAAATGTATAATAATGTGAACATAAGAAGATAGCTTGGAGTAGCTGGACGGAAAAAGCAGGAGATGCTTCGTTGTGGAATTTCTTGGCGTGGACTGTCATTGGCTAAAAAGCCATCAGCAAGTCTAATTGTTATTTTTCTTCTTCTTCTATCTTGTGGCCTTCTTCTTCTTGTCGTGTCGACAACAAACCTACACAGTGTAAGCCCAAAACTCCGCCACAAGAGTGGCGTTGTCAGTAGCTTTCATTAAAACTTCCTGCGAGCAGTTGTTTGGGCACGCGACTGGCCTTGTGTCCTGTAACCGCTGGAGTCGCAACCCCGATGTCAAAAATTAAAGCAGAATTTCATCAGAATTCTGTTTCGTAACTTTTAAATGAATGTACCGATTTTGATACAGTTCTTTTTGGTATGATGAAATGGTTCTTAACTTTAAACAGACGAATTAGTTCTACTTAGGATTTGAACCTACGACCTCCAAAACCATAGATCCTACTCTACCAAAGCAAGGAGTTGCATATATCACCTACGTGCGAAACCTAGTAAAGGCGAGTTACAAACATTAACTGCCCCAGCGGTCAGCGACAAATTGGTTACAGAAGGCCTACTCTAAACGCTGCTTACGTAGTTTTGGGGCTACCTGTCACCGTCGCACATGCTGGCATCTCGTTTTGCGTGAGAGGGACAGCAACATTCGAAAGTTTAGATACGTATTTCGGAATAACCCCTCGGTAGCGCCCTCTATACTAGCGCCCCCTTTTCAATCCGTCAAACCGCCCTAGCCGTTATCCTAATGCAATTAGGACACAATTGCAAAGCGATTTTTTGATGATTTGTCTCCGGTTGATGTGTCCCGGGAGATAATTTTTATTTAATTATCGCTGGATTAAGTTTTGCAAGAAAGGATTTTTTCCTGGCGGCTTGGTGACTGGATTTGAACCGCCACCGGTGCAGACTGAGAAGATGGTGAATTGTCTGCACGTGAAAAAGAGGTTGTCCGGCTTGCAGAAATTTATATAAGTTACCGTTCCTTGTGTGAAATTAGAAAATGTAAATAAAACAGCTCCCTCTCAATTGACACAATTTATTTTTATCTCGTATGCTCGTATACAGTTAACAATTAAGATATTATAACCACTGTAATAGATAGTGCCAACCTCAAGGGATTCAGGGTCGTTAATTAGGTTCGGTTTGGTGAATATTATTGCCACTACAAATTTCTTAAAACTCAGCCTAAATATTAAAAGACTCTAATAGTTAAGATAACTGCACGATGTCAGGTCGGAAAGACTCCTACTTGAAGGATGGAAAAGTGGGTACCTTGGAAGCCATGCGGTTATAAGCCGTTACCCTGAACGTTCCTCTCTTCTTCCGGGGTCCAACGGGTCTCGCACACTTTTAGGNAAGCTCTTGCATCTCTTCGACAGGTAAGCGTTCAAACTCTTGCAGAGACAGAGGTTTGATGACAAGGAGGAAATGCAAAGAGATCAGCAGTTTAGAAAGGACAAATATTTCATACGAAATGAAGAGAAATTAAAATATATGAAATATCAAAATGTAAAATATGAAATTTGAAATCCCGCATCTGAAACGAAAAATACGAGTGTCAGCATCACATGTGGAACGTGGCATTAGGTTATGAAAAAAACCAGCAATGGGAAATAAATACTTACGAAGACCGTTCGCTAATCTGAGCTTCACTCACAGTCTTCAGCATCCCAGCCCTCGTCCAACATAACGTTTAGGAAACCTCTGAAAGAAACGATCACATGAAATCCCACGTACTGGAATACGAAAAATATCAATCACGAAAAATAAATAAATTCTCCGACGGGAACTTACCTCATGTGTGAATATTTTTAAATTATATTAATAAATTATCGTGGATGCATTCCGCATCACACGATTTGAAACATGGGGGATTACATCCCCGAAAACAATAAAATTGCGGTTGCGCAAGATCGACCAAAATTCCAAAGTGATTTGACAGCTCAACTGACAGCCGCGATTCATAGAGATGTCGCGAGACGTTCCGTTTCGCCGCCCATTAAAAAAAAGCAAATACTAATAAAAACCATGATGAAAACAATCTCCTGAACACTGAAAATATTCTATTAAAAAATAGAATAATCAAAATAAAAACCCTGGGAAATGTTTCATCAAAATATATTTCAATTAACTGAGCAAAAAGCGCCATCTATTGCAAATTAGTTCTGAATCACGCCAATAGATGTCGCTAGTGGTATCCAAAATCAGAATATCGAGAAAGAAAATCAATTTGTGAAAAAAGCCAAAACTGCAACGCTACAGTTTTACTTTTATGGAACTGGTAATAATTTTATGAAAAACTATAACTTTTGCCCGCGGCTACGCCTGCGTGGATTTTAATCTCTACTAATATTATAAATGCGAAAATAACTCTGTATTTGTATCTGTTACGCCTTGACCCCTAAACCACTAAACTGATTTTGATGAAATTTGGTATAGAGCTTTATAGTCCCGAGTTTTTAAACAGGGACGTGCGTGATTAAGTTTATCTGTGACAGACAAAATTTAACGCGGGCAAAGCAGCGGGCAAAAGTTAGTTGTCAATAAAGTGAACAATGTAATAAAGTATTTTTCACATTTTGTTACTTTCGCCCGTATTCACAAACTATGAAGCAGCAAATCGAACGACAGCGTTGAACAGAGCTCTGTGATTGGTTCGTGTTCGACCCTGTGCGTCTACGCGCACTGTGAGACCTCATAGTAATGTTTGTGAATAAGGGCGTTTGTCTTCTCGAGGATAGTTTTTGGAGAAATTATAAAAAACAATACATTTATCCCTTTTAAAACCATTCAAATCAAAGTAGGTACACATTTCTGAATCTCTACTGAAATATGTCAGTCCCTAGCCTATATTAAACTTCACATTATCATTGCAATTACAACACATCGCGACATTATCAGACCATGTCACCGCTATAAATTTAATCATCAGTTTAATTTTAATTATTCAGTGTTGCCATAAAACTGTGATGACGTGGTTGATAACTGCCGGGCGGTAATTAACGATTAATAATTAACAGTCAGCTATGAGCCGTCATATAGCTTTCAACTGGTGGTAATTAGTGAGAGATGAGTTTAACATGAACAAGTATGTTTTCATTAACAGTTCTGTGTATGCTTATTGCGTCTGTAGAATTGTTACTAGGACATATTTTTTATTTATCTTTTGTTCTGTTATGTGTCAAAGTGTAAATGAAGAATCCAAGAACCAAATACATAAGAATCCGTTTAATACGACATCGTTTATAACGTCCGACAGACTTTAAAGCAAGAAACGTAATCTCCTAATCTGATGGGCCGAACAAAAAGTTTTTGCTTTTATCAAAATCTAGTGCAATTTGTATGCTAAGCATTTAACTAATTAGGCAGTACCAATATGGCATGGTTTTTAGTTAACCTACAAACCAACATCTTTATTTCATCATCATCATCATTTCAGCCACAGGACGTCCACTGCTGAACATAGGCCTCCCACAATGATTTCGACCCCTTGTTGCTAGCGACCTGCATCTAACGCCTTCCTTCCTACCTTTATGAGCCGAGCCATTTTTATTGTGCAAAAAAAATATATCCTTGACAAATGGTCATAAATGCATAACGTTCCATCTTCAAGAAGATAGTAATCCCATCAAAAACAATACTTGTCAAAAAAACCAAGTCTCGCAACTCAGTTGTTCTACGGTAAAAAGTTGTGAGATCCATGTAATACCAAGTCCAGGCCAGGAAATCTTTAACGTTTTACATAAATATATTGACTTGGCCATCGCACTAAATAATTTAATTTACACGTGTTTTCATGCGATGGCCAAGTCAATATTTTATGTAAAACGTTAAAGATTTCCTGGCCTGGACTTGGTATTACATGGATCTCACAACTTTTTACCGTAGAACAACTGAGTTGCGAGACTTGGTTTTTTTGACAAGTATTGTTTTTGATGGGATCTCATTTCTTTTTGTATTTTGTAGACAGCAGTTATGTATCTAGAAAACTGGACCGAAAATGAAAAATTTTACTCGACTTGGCGGTTGCACTACCGTGCCCCCAAATATTTTAGTTTTTCCTTGATTCATACACCAAACACTACTTATATTCCAAATTTGAAGCTTCTAGGTCTGCTAGAAGTGCCTTAGAGTTTTGATGATCGGTGAGTCAGTCAGTGAGTCAGTCAGTGAGTCAGTGAGTGACAAAATTAAGTAACTTTGACCCGTTATAATTCTTAAACTACTGGTTCAAATTGAATGAAATTTTAAATATACCGTGTCTTTACAATTCCTGCATAGCTAATGAAAATTCAGCCTTCTAGTTTTATCCACAACGAAGTTACAGGCGGTCGAAAATGGCCTGAATTGCTTCGAGAAAAGGATGGTACGGCCGTGCCGCTTTTTTGCTCGACTTGGTGGGGGCACTGCCGTGCCCCCAGATTACACAATCGCGCGAAAACCGCACGAGACTCGAGCAATCGATATTTGCAGGCCATAATTGAATTACAACACCCGCTAGATAAAATTTAACGGCACGCGCCGAAATTATCACTTAATTGCGTTTGGATCATTTGACACTGCTCATGCTATGGTAACGTCACTACTTCAGAATTGTCGCTAGCAATGACGTCATTATGCAATATTACCTCCGCTTTAGGGAAAAAAAGTATCCACATTACTAAAAAAAGTAGCATACGTGACCGCTCTGGCTTTTTTATGTAATTTTTTTTCTTCTAACCAAGAAGTAATTTCGGAATTTAAACTGCCAGAAATATTACCTACTTTGTCTGAGCTCTGAGCTACAGAGCTCAGAGCTCACATGATGTGATGGTCACAGGACCATCACATCATATTAATCTTTTTTAGGGTTCCGTAGCCAAATGGCAAAAAACGGAACCCTTATAGATTCGTCATGTCTGTTTGTCTGTCTGTCCGTCCGTCCGTCCGTCCGTCTGTCCGTCCGTATGTCACAGCCATTTTTTCCCGAAACTATAAACTTGGTAGGTAGATGTATTCGGTGAACCGCATTAAGATTTGATGCAAAAAGAAAAAAATAATAATAAATATTGGGGGCTCCCCATACTTAGAACTGAAACTCAAAAAATTTTTTTTCGTCAAACACATACTCGTACGTTTGTGGTATCTATTAGAGATGAAACGGATAGTTGTTTGGCCGGATACCGGATACCGGATATCCGGCCAGCTGCTAGGCCGGATAGTTGACCCATTGTCTCGTTTCATGTTGTGACGAAATTAGCGCTGCACAGGTGCTTCGAACGCGATCAGTAGATCTATTAGTAGACTAGACTAGTCACACTTTTCGAAAATCGAATCCGTCCGAATAGAATGTCAGATTTTGCCACTTGTCTTGGGGGCAGATCAATTCGAGCGATTTCGGTTGCTATCGTGAGTGTGTGATTGAATAGCGAAAATTAAATTAGTTTACTTTTCGCGTAATCTGACTGAACTGCATGCATCATGTCATCAAACCATCAGTGAAAAAAAGATCGCCTTTTTTATTTGGCAATATTTCGACATTAACAGATATTATTTGGGCATTTCTACGGGGACGACCGATCGACCTACTGGGGCGAAAAAAGTACCTTTAAAATTGAAGTACGGACTTGAAAAAAATCACACGTATTTATAAGACTCTTGACTTGATGGAGAGCATATTTAGAACACCGCCAGGTGAGAGAAAACACGTACACCGAATTGATATTAAATGAAAATAGAGACTTTTATTGTGCTATAAATTGTTTGTGTGTCTTAAAATAATAATGAAATCAATAGAGCATAATAATAGGGTGAACTACCAGTCATTGGACCGTACCAGTCATTGGACAGAAGACAATAAAACTTATTTTTTGAGGTTTCATTAAAAAAAATACACTGCTATTGCTATCTTATCAAAATAATTCTTCCAGGTTCTTCCCTTGACCTTCACCAGATCGTCGGTCTACCTAGTGGGGGGCTTGCTCACCGGTCCGTGGTTTTGACTCGACAACTTCTCAGTCCCAACAGCCATTATCTGTACGAGCTATGTGCCCCGCCCACTGCTACTTGATTTATGCAATTCTGCGGGCTATGCCGGTCACTTTGGTTCTCTTGCCGATATTCACATTTCTGATTCTTATTAGGCTCATAGTAAGCGACCACGTTTCACATCCATACATCATCACTGGCAACACACACTGGTCGATGACTTTTGTCTTAAGACACTGCGGTATTTCAGACGTAATAGCGAAGCTTCCCGATCGATGCTTAGCTGAGTTGAATTCAGCGATAGACCTCTTTCTCAAAGTTGGACCTAACTTTCTGGACTCTTGTCCCAGGTATACACAATTGTCAACAACTTTGAGTGTAGTCTCCAACCTTCAGAGGAGTGGGTGCAACACGGACTTTTGACGTGATTTTTGTCTTGTCCATGTTCATTTTGAGACCCACTTGTTGAGAGGCTCTACGGAGGCCATCGAGCATTGTGCTTAGATCTTCCAAGGTCTCAGCTATGACTCCGATATCATCCGCGATATCGCGACTCCTTGATCTTCTGTATAATCTGCCGTAGCGTACCTGTGTGTGTACCATAATACTAAAACCTATTCGGAAACAAGCTTGTTCGGAAGACTGGAAGTCGTCGAGCGAGATGATTCGTAAGGACTTTCGAAAACAGCTTGTAAACACGCCTCATAAGTGAGATGAGTCTATAATGCTATCACCACTTCTTTGCCATGCCGAAAGCGTTTTTTCTTCGAGAATGACGGAATTGAACTGCTTCTGTAGAGCCTTTAGTACCGGCGAAGCTCAGCCATGATGCCGTAATACCCGGTGCCTGCCTTGTTGTATTTCAGCTATTTGAGAGCCATTTTAATCGTGTACAAACTGATGTCCGATATATTATCTTCGGTATAGTGGCAGGTCAATCTAGCTCTTGGGTCTTGCAATATTTGTTATATGTTTAAGGTTAAGAATAAATAAACAAAGAGACCCTGTGTTATGTATTTATTTGTTTAATTAAATAAAAATAAATTAATATATAAAAATTAAGAATTTATTTATAGTTACTTATTAAAAAAATAAACATAATGATTAGGATTTTTGTTTTATACCATTGGTATTTCAGACACATAAACCTAAAATGAACCATCTAACTAATAGACCAGCAGTCAGATATCAAAACGTTTTAAGTATTTATTATATTGATTATTGAAATACATTAGGTATTTCTTCATAATGTCGTCAATTCTAAGTTTGCGGAGCGATTTTTATGTTTGGAGATTCATTTCTCAATTCCGTGATTCATTTTCTCAATTCGGTGCTTAACTTTTCTCATAAACCACTTCACAATATTTAGTGACAATGCTATTTTTACGTTCAGAATGGAGTAAAATTTATTTTTTTGTATTAAAACTACTTAAAAAACTAAATATAAATTTTAGCACCGAATTGAGAAAAAATACACCGTGCAGTAGAAATGCCCATTTACTATTTATGTATTCGTCATTACAGTGAATAGCCCAGAAAAAGAAGTTAGTTTTTTGAAAGGCTTTTTAAAGAATGGCTTTTTTGTAACTTTAAATAAAAGACGTCATTATGTAGCCATTTTATTGGTATTTACCTCAAAGATTAATGTATTTCATTTTATTAATAGTAAATTGTCGTAGTTTTTTAATATCCGGTATCCGGCCGGATAGTGAGTTACTATCCGGTATCCGGCCGGATAGTAAATTTAGGCCGGATATCCGGCCTACCGGATAGTTACCGGATATCCGTTTCATCTCTAGTATCTATGGATAGGTCTTCAAAAATGATATCGAGGTTTCTAAAACATTTTTATTCTAAACCGAATAGTTTGCGTGACAGAAGCTTCCAAAGTGGAAAAAAGGTGGTCCCCCCCCTCTAACTTCTAAAATAAGAAAATTAAAAATCTAAAAAAACATATGATGTACATTACTATAAAAACTACCAACGAAAATTGTTTTAAACGAGATCTAGTAAGTACTTACTTTTTTTTTAATACCTCGTAAATTGTAAACCGCTTATTACCGCGTAATCTTTCATACTAATAACTTAAATATAAAATAATAATTTTAATTTCATAAATCAATGGTACGGAACCCTCGGTGCGCGAGTCCGCCTCGCACTTGGACGGTTTTTTTACACATTTACTCGCAAAGTGGATTTATCTACTGATCTTTTTCCTAATTCGTATTGAATTTTTTAATGCTTAAAAGTTAAAACTGTGAACAGTTCGATAAAATAAGTGGATTTGTGTAGTTAACATGGTGCTTTACATTTTTTACCCTATACTGTGGCTGTAGTTGCACAAAACCCGAACAAATTATACCAAAGCTCTGTTACAGACCAATTGATATTTATTTTTATTTGTATAGATAGAGAACAATAGTGTCTAGACAAACCTCAAGAGGATTTAAGACACTATTTAAATAAAAAATGTAATGGCTCAATAATGTAATAATAAATAAATAAAATAAATAAATAAATATAATCTTTAAGTAGTCAAGTTACACCGCCAAATTTAATACACCTATTAATAGAATTCCAGTTAATTACTTAGCCGCAACGGGGCTGCAAGACCCTTGCATCAAATTATATAGAGTACTTCTTAATTGCATATTATTTATTGCCATAATATTGAAATATGGCCACCTGAGACAATAGCGAAGCTTGAAGGAGCAGCATTTTTCTAGATCACATACTATAATGCGTTTCTGGGTTAATACAAAAATGATACATAGATATAAAGTATTTATTTGTCTCAAAACATGTTACATTTAAAAGCGTGATAAAGACTACTGTAGTTTTAGGATTTATGGAGGAACCTAATTAAATATTGGGTAATCGTAAACACAATATTATTGTTTCATGTATTTACTTAAATTTGATAGAAGATAGGTTTGTCTGCAAGACGATGCCCAAAAACCGTCTCTACTATCTCCCAAGACCGTCTCCCTTTCCCTTTAGTAATAGTCTTTCCTCCACGGGCTTTCAAAATATTTTCCCATCTCTAACTCATTAAATGATAGAGACAAACCAACTAAGTAACTTCTTAATTTTTTTCTCCATAGAGTCAGTCCAAGAACCAAATATCCACAAAAACAAACGAAAATCTTGAAATATTTCCGCAAACTAGAGAGTAGAGCCAATCCCAACACCAAATATCAATAAAATGTACCGATGGGCATAGCCAATAGCACCTCTATAGCACCGTCACGTAGCGAACTACATCCAAATCACTGCAGCAATATCAAACATTCAGTTCGCCTGCACTGAATATGGGATGGGCCGCATGCTAATGGGAATGTAAAAACATCCCCCTAGCAGGCTCTACAAGCTATTATAGTAACATTTACTCTAGAATGTTAATTTTGTTGGGAGAAAATGTAAAAAAAAAAATCCGAATTTTTGTTTTGAAATCTGAACGTTTTGTAGAGTCGACAACAAGTTGCAGTCGTTTCATTGCAAAAAAAAGTTTTGGACATTTCTATCTCTAATTTTGTAATACAACTAGAACTAGTATTAATGAAAATAGACAAATTGTAGAGTCTATGAAACCTAATCTAACATTATTAAGTTTATAGCATAGTAACATACAGACCGTGTATATTAGCGGATATGTCATGTTTAGCATGCAATTCAGTCATTAGATCTTCATTTAAATAACATTTTGACTAAAACCTCTCATTTTTATAAAGGGTAGGTAAACCCTCGCATTTTATAAAGGCCCTTAATATTTTGGGTCTAGTTCTAGTATCAAATATGCAAACGTTTTTCTATTTTAATCCATAATAGGTACCTAATTATTAAGCGATCATGGTCTCTGAAACGCGACATCAGAAAAGTCGCCCGACTTTTATATACGACTCCCACACCAATCGCTACTGAGACGTGACCTACGAACTCACCGCAAGCTTTCAACTTGCATTTGTAAGATTATACCGATCGAAATATAAGGCCCATATTCTAGCATTCGAAATACACATAAGGTCCGTATTCTGGCATCATAAGAAACGTTCTCTGCCACTCGTAAATGTCCCCGGCAAAATTACATAACAATCGCGCTAGTGGTAGGCAGGTGAGGGGCAGTTTGTAAGCGTTGCACGTCGCGATGGAGTTTTGGCTCGATTTTGGATGTAGCGGGACTGAGAGGACTTGATACTTGAATCTTTGGGGTGGGTTTTGAAGATAATAATAACAAGCAGAAGTGTTACACTAGTTCTTCATTGTACGAGTAGATTAAGAACATACTATAAAGTGAATGATTCCTTGAACTGGACTTTATTTGCTTCGCTCTCATTTATTACACTGTATCTTGTAAATGGTATTTCCTGTAAAAAAAGCTGATAAAGCATTGGACGTCCTGTGGCTGAAAATATTATGATGATGATAACAAAGGTGACTGAGTTTCTTCTACCACTTCTTTTTAACACCAGCTGACATGCTATCCTGAAGTGCTGGTAGAGAAAGCTATGTTTGGGACGTGTATAAGTGCCCTGAAAACGGCCTATCTACACAGTAATAAAAAATAGGAATTCGACAAAACATAGAACAAGTATCAAGACGAACCCATCGCACTACAAACATGGCAGATCTCATAAAAATTATATCCAGCAGGCTTTGTGTTTAGGAGGTCCTGCTGAGAGCCGATGGCAGTAAATATGTCGCCATCGGATTCGATTGCAGCAAGACACTTCCAATGATAATAACAAATAACAATTCCGCTGGGTTAGCTAGGC
Organism: Ostrinia furnacalis; assembly: GCF_004193835.3. Lineage (NCBI taxonomy): Eukaryota > Metazoa > Arthropoda > Insecta > Lepidoptera > Crambidae > Ostrinia > Ostrinia furnacalis. The sequence continues at coordinate 16,586 of NW_021134602.1, forward strand.
TGAGGCTAAGATGGAGGGTACTGCATGATTTTGTGCCATTTTCACGAGAGACGAGAATGTTCAGTTTTAAAGTATCTCGACTATTGAGCCCACTCGTGACACAAACATTAGTAATTTGTGCAAACCAAATTATTTTGATAGCAAAGGTGTTTAATTATACGAATTTTGCTGAAAGATAAGCAACCATTAATAAGAACATTATTCATTAATAATAATGTTTTTTCCAAAACGGCAGTCAATTAAATTTTGGTTGGTTGGAACTAGATATTGACACAAACCAGTAATTTGCTAAAAACATTTAATTAGATACCTTCGCATACATTTAAACAAAAATGAAACAATTTGAGACTACTTTTAAATTGTAATAGAACAACAATGACGTAACTCAAAAACAGAAAATTTATATATTTTTGCAAGTGAAAAAAAATTAACACTTCATTTGTAGCCTACTTAAAATACCGTGTCTACTCACCATTAATCTCTCTAAACTGACATCATACTCTTTACTTGTCATCCTTTTAAACCACAAGTAATCTCTAAGATAACCCAGAGTGCATTATGGAACTCGAGAACACAGACGCATTTAATACTTTCAATTAATTACACTTTTATAACGATTTTATCGGTGCCTGTTGGGCTAAAAAGGTTTTAAAACATTCAATACGAGGCCAAAATATACACAAATCACTCAATATTCTCGATTGGTGGCGCCACGATCTTCTTTTTGGGGGATATTGGGTTCCGTAGAATAAACATGAAAGTTAATTAATGAAAGTAAGTAGCGTTTTAATGTTAATTTAAAAAAAAAGTGACTAAGTTAATTTAGTATTCTGTACAAAACAATATTATCATTGCTATATTTTTCCTTTTGAACCAAAATAAGAATGTATTTGTCACGGTATTAATCACTTTCCTAACAAAACAATTATTTAACTTGAAACATTTGGTTTAAACAATAATTAAAAGTTTTGACACATAAATTACAGTTCCCAAAAAAAATTAAAACTTAGTTTAGTCTCCTTTCATTACTTCGAATTGATACACATTTGACAAAATGTAAACAAGCATTTCATTTAGAACTAAAAATGTGCTACACACTACAAGATAGATTTGGACGACTGTTGTGAATACATTCCAACTATTTTTTTACCATAAATTTTTCGTACAAAATGTCTCTACCTACATTATATTTGTCGGCCGTTTGGTGTAGTGGTTCAGAACGGACTACTATGCCGAGAGGTCCCGGGTTCGATTCCCGGCCGGGCAGAAATTGAAATGATGAATTTAAATTTCTGTGACGGGTCTGGGTGTTTTCTATGTATAATATGTATTTACAAAAAAAAAAGTATATAAGTATGTTTATCCCGTCGTCTAGTACCCATAGTACAAGCTTTGCTTAGTTTGGGGCTAGAGGCGCAGTGTAAAATGTCAAAAGATATTTATTTATTTATTTATTATTTCTGTCAAAACGTCATAAAGCTTTACAACTAAAACCTTCCTGCGGAACCCAAAAAAGGTCCAAGACCAAAAAAGTCCGCCGATAAAGAGGCTGAAAGGTAAACATCGGACACGGATTGGGCTAAATATAAATGTCACCAGCGCGTTAAGATAACCGCTGGAATGTTAAAAGCTATTTAATATTATGTGCTGTACAAACTTTATTATGGCGGCGGTACGGCTACACGAAAGTGAAACCGTCTGTTTTGAAACGTGACTCATTTTTGTGCGTTTGGGTTTTTGGCTATTGTTTTGTTGATTGGTCTCTATTCAATTCAATAAAGCCTTGAAGGGAGTTTTTTTATGATTTTAAAATTGTAATGTACCAAAGGTGTAGTAGCGTACCTATAGGCAAACGTTTTTTAATACAATTAAATATTGCATCTTATTTACCTATATCACTTTAAAGTTTCGTGTGAATTTCATTCCGAGGCGTAGTTTAATTTGACATCAATACACACTCAAATGAGACAGTACCTTATAAAATAAAACGTTGTAAAATCCAGCTCAAAATCTGAGGTGGCTTGCAATTTGTAACTAGAAAATGACAGCCTGTCACAGCCGCTTAAAAGCTTTCTCAAAATAGACTTGGTAACAACTAGCTCTCGGCCTGGATATATCAAAGTACTAAGTATTAAAGCCACGATAGCCAAACGGTGGAGGGGACGGACTGGCCGACTCAAGATCCGAGGAACGCGGTTCGAATCCCACAGCCCGCTCGCCTATTGTCGTGAGCCCACATTGCAAGCTTATTTAGCTTAACACGAGCTAACGGGACTACTTATTAGTAATTTGTGCAATACAAATTGCTAATCTTTAATAATTAACTTTTTTAAAAAATAAAACCGACTACAAATGCGTGAACANGGGCGGAAAGCTAGTTTTGTATAAAAAGGGTTTGCCGTAAAGGTGTTTTAATATCAGACAGTTTACTAGCTAGACTGGATACGTGCTTAATACCCTATAAAACGAATTACGTGCATATCGTACGTTACGTTACGTAGGTACCTACTTATTTTTGAAAAATACCTTAAATTGGTATTTGTTACTGTAACTTACACAAAATAACTGTTAAACTTATGCCCGTTTTCACCATCAATCCCTAATTTTTAAGTGACCCTATACATCATTTAAAAATTAGAGATTGATGGTGAAAACGGGAACTACTTAATCACCTAAAATCAGAGCCAGCGATAAAACAAATCTGAAAATAATCACAAACATACAGTAACCTGAAGGTACAGTTACACATGCTTATTACTAGCACTAATAAAGCATGCCACTACTTATTTATTTATTTATTTATGTTATTTAAGGCACAGCTACAGAGAACAAACAATAACAATACGAGGCTTCCGACGACTGGGACCGCGGTCCCAGTCGCCGGATGCGTAAAAATTAAATAATTTTCTTCCGGCGACTGGGACCACTCATAGATAACTTTAAAGAAAATATTATTCAATCCAAAATCGGTACAGTACTAAAATTCAAGAGTGGTCCCAGTCGCCGGAAGAAAATTATTTAATTTTTACGCATCCGGCGACTGGGACCGCGGTCCCAGTCGTCGGAAGCCTCGTATTGTTATTGTTTGTTCTCTGTAGCTGTGCCTTAAATAACATAAATAAATAAATAAATAAGTAGTGGCATGCTTTATTAGTGCTAGTAATAAGCATGTGTAACTGTACCTTCAGGTTACTGTATGTTTGTGATTATTTTCAGATTTGTTTTATCGCTGGCTCTGATTTTAGGTGATTAAGTAGTTCCCGTTTTCACCATCAATCTCTAATTTTTAAATGATGTATAGGGTCACTTAAAAATTAGGGATTGATGGTGAAAACGGGCATAAGTTTAACAGTTATTTTGTGTAAGTTACAGTAACAAATACCAATTTAAGGTATTTTTCAAAAATAAGTAGGTACCTACGTAACGTAACGTACGATATGCACGTAATTCGTTTTATAGGGTATTAAGCACGTATCCAGTCTAGCTAGTAAACTGTCTGATATTAAAACACCTTTACGGCAAACCCTTTTTATACAAAACTAGCTTTCCGCCCGCGGCTTCGCCCGCGTGGAATTTTGTCTGTCACAGAAAAACTTTATCGCGCGCGTCCCTGTTTCAAAAACCGGGATAAAAACTATCCTATGTTCTTTCCCGGGACTCAAACTATCTCTATGCCAAATTTCATCAAAATCGGTTGCGAGGTTTAAGCGGGAAAGCGTAACAGACAGACAGACAGACAGACAGACAGACAGACAGACAGACAGACAGACAGAGTTACTTTCGCATTTATAATATTAGTTGGGATGAGGGACCAGTTATGGTCAAGAACAGCTCACGCCATATGAATCAGTATTTTATGCCGGACACTGCTTATTTATTTTTTTGCGAACAAACTAACTTAATTAAAATTATGACACATTTTTTTTGTAGAAGGACAACTCATTCGCTTTCGAAATAATTTTAATTTATATTGATATATCAAAAGGAAAATGCTACATCAACCATTTTGTTCCGGAAAATGGCTAACGGACACACCATATGAATCAGAGAATCACACTTCAAATATTTTTATTTAGTATAAAGACAGCAATTATGTCAAAAATGTAATTTGCGCCAGATAGGGCTATAGCTAAGCTATACGAAAAAAATATTGCATGCCATTTTGTTAGTTGGTTACAGAACTATACCCAAAGACATCGAAAATTTTGCCTCCGAAGAAATACCCTTAAGATTTCATGAAGTATGTAAGTGATAGAACGCCCAGGATTTCGTTAGTAAACAGTAGATATTATGTCTAATCAAGTTGGCCACCCCTATAGGTAGTAATCGTCCAACTGCTTAATTAAACGATAAAAAGATGTCTTTCCACAAAAGACAAGGGTATTTNGAAGTCGGTTGAAAAAAAAAGTATTGAGTAGCATCAGTACTTTCTCGGTGCCGTACCCAAGCCATCACTTACACGCCGAAGGCATTTAAATGAGCGCGATAAACGAGGTATTAATGAGACAAAGTCGCTGCGCAGCCGCGGGCATACGCTTCTCTACTCGCTAAATGAATGCAACTTGCACTGAGGGCTGGAGAAAATTAAAGGTCCCAGGTTTTCTGTGTCTGACTGACAGAGCCGTAACTAAGTAGCCGAAGGCAATTTTTCGGAAATACTGAAAGATTACGTACAGTCACGGAATGAAAAGGTTCGTCAGTTTTCAAATTGATTCCTTCAACGAATCGCGAGCACATATTACCTTTTGAAACTATGTTACAGAATAATCTCGAGTTAGAGAAAATAATCTTTAACTGTTCGTCAGTAAAGTTCAAAATTATTCAGATCAAAGTTGTTTGACGTTTATCTTGTCAAGAAGATTATTATGATTGATAAATTAAAACCTTCTTGTTGGTTCAACCTGCCATTATTATTTCTTTTAAATAAAAAAAAACTATTGTCAATTGGTCAATGTCATCATTGCATTGCACTGATGGGATAGAAAAATAAACAAGCAAAACCTTCTTCGTTAGCAAACGTCATATTTATTTAAATGTTAGCAGCACTGTTTCTTGCACTGTTATGTTGGCAATTTTGACTCTTACAGTACCTAGTGCAAGCGAAAACCGACACTAAGGTGACGAACCTTTTCATTCCGCGACTGTACATACATAATAGGCTAGTTTCCTAAAAAATTACGTTTAGTCCGTCAATTACATTATCAAAAAACATTGGACACGTATATTTTTATTTGTCAATCAAACAAGTAATTACGAAGTTATGATGCGTTAAAGTTTCGCGTGACGTCACAGAGTGCTATGTACACTTTTATGCACGCGTTGACGTCACGGTCTTCTTCGTTTGAACTTTGACGCGCTTTACCTCTTTCAATTTTCATTAGTTTGAAAGGGTGAAAAATAATGTGTCGAGTATTTTTTGATTAGTTTAACCTACCTAATTCAAACTCTTGCTTTTTACCCAGGAAACATCCCTATTAAATTACTACATCTAGCCAATGAACCAGTTTGTATTCTTCTATTATTTAGTTGTAGCTCTAACACAGCTCAATGGTTGCGGTGAGGTCAGAACTGCTACGACTCCCATAGCATCTTTAACAGCACATCAGACCATACATTTTTTGCCAAGTAGCATTATCACCACTTGTATGATTTTGAGCCAGATAAAGGTGGTGGATTCAATGTGTTTTAATAGTCGAATTCTATGTCAGTAATGCCCTTTTTCACCATCAATCCCAAATTTTTAAGTGACCCCGATGAAAACAAAATTCCTGTTATGTGTTACCATAGGGGTCACTTAAAAATTAGGGATTGATGGTGAAAACGGACATAAGGGAAACGCTTCCTTCTTTTCAGTTAGTTGTTGATGACTGTGACTTATTTCTGAACCAAAACTTGAAATAAGTACTAGAATATTGAAATCACAATTTTAAAGTCAAAGTCAAAGTCAAAATTTCTTTATTTGTTTAGACTAATAAATAGTTCTTACAAATCGTCATTTTGCTCTTAAGGAGCCTCTACATGTCTCATAATCTTTTTACCCTACCAGCGCTTCGAGACCAACATTTGGCAAGTGCTGAGAAGAAGCGCCGCAACAAACTCAGTCACCACTGTCTGCCGGTTAATATAAATAAATAGAAATAGTAGTAGTAGGTACTATCGGGGACTCGAACGCCTTGACACCTTAAGGGCCTAAATTGTTTGCACACACACGCTCGATTAAGCTCCGCCCCGTTCATTCATGTTTCGGGTCTAAGCAGCGTCGGCGCATCACTGTAGATGTTTGCCCTAGCAAACCAAGCTCTATGTAAAGCATTTAGGATTGAGTATTGCTTATTACCCGCATCCGTAGCGCTCGCTTGGCAACGTCGCATTTTAGTCAATTTGAAACTACAAAATATTATATGAGGCTTCGTGTAAAATTTGAACTAGCGATTGCCCGCTCGGGTCACAAAATTGCTATCGCACATTCCGAGGTAACTATGCAATTTCCCGAGAAAAAAGTAGCCCTTTCTACAATTATTGTTGATATTATGAGTGTAAATCTCATGATATTAGTTTAGCTAGTTAGGGTGAGAAATACAAAATCATACAGTTACTTAAGAATTTTACTTATTTAATAGGTATTTAATTTATTCGGAACTTATAATTTAAAACAATATGTTATTGAATTAATTGATAAAGAGTTAAGGAATATTTGTGGCTTAAAAACAATTATTGTAAGATCTGGCTAAAACTTTCTTAAATCCTTGAATGTAAATAAAAACTTATAATAGGTTTCTATTTATTTTTAATGCATATTTTGTTTTCCGTTTTAAAGAAACACTTATCTACGTTATTAAAATTTAATATCAATATTGCACTAGGTAGCAATGATCCAGGTAATTGGTTATCGTAAATATTATAATATTAAGTTAGTTTTATTTCAAATTCAATTTTTTATTGCACATTAAGTGTCTTTACACAAGGTCTTAAATCAATAACAATTAAACTTCAAACTAAATAATACTTAAACAGTTAACAATGTATAGATAAGTTTGTAAGTAAATATAAGAATTATTTTGAGAGGCATGGTTCAGTAATCGAGCGGAGGTCAATAAAAAGGCAATCAAACAGTCCAATTACTAGCACGGGTCAACACAAATCAATCGGTTATTGATCACGAAACTTCACAAAAAAACAAAGGAGAGAATATGTCAACAGATCGCCAAAGCAAAAAGCATACAGACCTCGTATAAAAACACAATATAAAAAAAAAATACATATCTATTTGTTTGTAACCAAATTCTATTATTAAAATTCTAAGGCTGAGTTGCACCATCTTACTTTAACTTTAACAAACGTCAAAATTCTGTCAAACTCCATACAAAAAGCACCGGTTACCGTTATAGCTACGGTCAAAGTTAGGTGGTGCAACTCAGCCTAAAACTAAGAAAGATTGAAGAAAAAGAAACATTTCGTTTTAAACCCTAACCGTATGACAATAAAGTGCACAATGGTATTTCGTATTGCAACCTAAGCCCTGATTGTCTCTTATTGGTCGTAGTAAAAATATAGTAAAATGCGTAACCAATTAGAGAAGGGGTGAGCACGTGACCGGAGCGATGCGCTTACGCTAAAATTTCTACAAAGTGGTCAGGCGGAAGAGTCCCCGATGGTACATTCGATTCAGGAGCAGTTCACTGAATTTACCATGCATTCTTGTATGGTGTATCTTATAAGAATGGGTATACAAGATTGCGTGGTATATTAAACAAGGTAGTGACGTGCTAATATCTAGACTTACATATTAAGATACTAGTAGAAATGACTCGCATACATAAATTTGAGTAACTTGGATTGACCAGTCCCCGAAAGCAGCGCCTGTTCACAGACATGACGAGTGAACCAGCCATCGCTTCACTCGACCATATTGGAGGGAATGTAACGACCCGCCTCACTACGCCACCACCCCAGAGACATTTTAGTGAGAATGACAATTCCAAGTTATCTCTTTAAAAAAAAAGAAAAACTAATAATAAAGCTAAGTAACAGTCCAGATTGAGAAGCATGACACTATAACATTTGAGAAATTATTATTAGTTTATACATTACTTTCCATTTTAATTATTTTTAGTGCGAGCATGAGCATTTATTTTCCCTTGTGTTGAATACAGAATTAGTAACTTTAAACACAGCTCAAACTCAATGGTTGCGGTGGGGTCAGGGCTGCGCTGCGCCTCCGATAGCGAGCGCGCCTAACTCACGCGCTGATAAAACTGATGCGGACAGCTCGGGGCACACTGGGAGAGAGCTAGCTGAATTCTTAGCTCGTCACATCATTTCAAACCCTAGACATGGTTTACCTAGCTCGTTAGACAGTATACGAGTAAATTCGACCCGCGCCTAACTCACGTGCTGATAACTGATGCGAACAGCTCAGGGACACACTGGGAGAGAGCTAGTTGGATTTTTAACTCATCTCACGTTACTTATTTGGGTTTTTAGCTCGTCTTATGATTTCAAACCCTAGAAATGGATTATCTAGCTCGCCTCACGCTACTAAGTCGTTTTGTTTGCTCGTCTTATGATTTAAAATCTTAGAATTGGGCTCCTTGCTCTGGTTAATCAGCATACGAGTAAATTCGACCCGCGCCTAACTCACGGGCTGATAACTTGATGCGGACAGCTCGGGGACACACTGGGAGAGAGCTAGTTGGATTCTTAGCTCGTCTCACGATTCTCAGACTCTAAAACTTCGGTGCTCTCTGCGGTGCGCAAGACCCAGATGTGATGCAGTAAGCAATTGCTTTATTTTCATGGGATACAAAGAAACTGCTAGAAATGGATTATCTAGCTGGATTGGTTTAGATCTCATAGGCTAGGCATTTAGATCACCCGCTTTGTACTGGAGCCTGGAGGTGCTGGAGTGTGCTCTTTAACTCTGTATCTCTGACACTCATATTTTATTTTCCTTCATTTGTATTTTTTTCACAAAACTCAGTCATACTAGTAATAGTATAGTTACTTATGTGAATATTATCATAGGTTCATATTAAAGTGGAATAAGTAAGATCTTGCATTACTACACCCGCTGCAAAACAGCTTCCACGCTGATAATTAGAGTAACTACTAGCTTATGGTGGCATCGTAGTGGTTTCTCTCTCTGTTTATACCCCGAGTCTTCGTTCGTTTCAGCCGAATGACGTCCACTGCTGGACAACGGCCTCCCCCAAAGATTTCCATAACGACCGGTCCTGCGCTGTCCGCATCCAGGTGCTTCCCGCGACCTTCACCAGACTCCGAGAGTTCTAAATGATTTTCGAATTTCACTTTTCTCTCATTGCACCCTACGCTTTACAACAAAGATCAGCCATACATAAGGCGGCGACGCGCGCACGCGGCGTGGGCGCGCCGATACCGGCACGATACCGTGACGACTTTATTCCGAGGCGCGCGATTTATCGCCGCGACAACAACCGGTTGGGCGCGAAATGAATATGAAAATAACAATGAGTTTGTGAGCCTGTTAGGAAAGGACAGTTCGCATGTTACGAGTACATTGGCAGAATCAAAATAATGTGTTAAAGTTAAAAAGTTAAGTTAGTTACTTATTATTTAGAGAAAAAAAATTCAACGGTTCATACAACTGGAACTGTGTTTGAAAAAACACACGTAATTTAGACGTTCGATATATGTATTGTATTAATTAGGTACGAACAATCAATAATAGAGCTTTGGCACGTTTCACAATAAGTGACATGTTATCAAACTGAAGCATACAATGTAAACTTAAGTACATAAAAATGTAAATTATGAAAAATATGTCCGTTAGTGAAATTAATAAAAAAAACCAACCGAATTGAGAACCTCCTTCCTCCTTTTGTTGAAGTCCGTTAAAAACTAAAAACAATTACAGAAAGAAAAATGGGTAATCATAATTATTATGATCTACCTAGGCATCCAGAAGCTACCTATTGATACACACCAAGACAACAATAAAGATAAACAATCAAAAAGAAAAATTCCATTAATTCACTGGGAACAGAAATAACTTACATCGACATTTATTCTTGGCATAATTAAGCAAATTACAACAATAACTGGCAACACAGACGGCAAAATTCAAAACCGTTTCCGTGCAAAATCAAAAGTCATTAACGTCCAATAAGTTAAAAGTTAAGCGGCAGCCATAATAAATCATTTTTTATTTCATCTCAGCGCCAATTTTTCCAAGTCTTTTTTCATCAATTTAACGGACAAAAAGTGGCACTCAATTGTAAGGTTTACGCGGCAGACTTTTTTTTATTATGGGCAACCCGTTTAATAATTTGGACCAATCAGAGGCCGCCGTTGGCCGGCCGCGCCGCCCTACTGCGCTGTGATTGGTCGACTCGCCGGGACAGATTGTGTGATGGCGGGAAACGGATTTAAGTTTAGGGCATCTCATTCTTACAAAGTTAGGGATGGGTGTAGTGAAATGTCGATGAAATTAAATCTATTCCAATGCTTCAATGCTGGCTTATAGTGGTCTTGTGTTGAAGGTAAGTAAGTTCTTGTTGCATAGCTGCATTTTAAAAACTTGAAAAATGAAGAAAATCATCATTAAATCCACAATGCTGAAACTGTATTTTATTATGTTTCTTTTAACAATGTACACAGCAATTCCTTGCATACTTGCATGTGAGTGAAGCATAGAGCAGAAATATACTTTTTTCAACATTTTAAACGCATATAATATGCTCGCGTGTGGGGGGCTTAAAATACTAGTATTATAACATAACGTAGTATTTATTATCTGTGATTACAAATAATATAATTTAATTTTATATTGCTGCTTGTAAATTGTAATGCTCAGGCAAACCTAGATGGAAAGAGTTTCATGAAGGTCAACCATCATCCATCTGGATTAAAAAATTCAGATTTGAATCGAATTTATAACGACTATTCTATAAGTTAGTGATATAGTAGGCAAGAGAACGAACTGCTTATAAAACACAGAAAACAATGCGTTAAAAAATTAAAGCTTGAAAAATTAAGTTCAGCAGTTCTTGAAAATCGATAAAATGTTTTCCATCGACCCATCCCCACCACTACTCGGTAATTGAGTCTGAACTGGCTGAAGTTGTAATAAACGACGTCGACTCGTTTCCGCTTCGTCTTTAAATCGAAAACCAATTCGTGGAGACCTTATTTGACCGTAATTTTCCAATAGTTATGTCTTCGTTCAGATTAAGTAGGTTTTGTATTGCGCAGTGATCAGTTGGGAAATAATGAGGCATAACAATCAATATTATTACAATAAACAGATAATGGACTTTACTGTACATATTAGTTTTGTACATTCTCAGGCCTTAGTTACGCCTATTTATTAAAATTAACCATTATAAAACTAAGCAAAAAGTAGTGGGTTCGATTCCCTCCTTAGGCAGTTCGATCTTTTCATTTAAAACGCCTATTTATTTATTTTTAAGTAGCTTTACCTTATTGTTTTTAGCTAAACTAACAGCCTCTAGTTTTTAAAAATTGTAATAATAATTAATGTTTAGAAGACTGATAAGTACAGTACAGCCATTTGTGGGGTAATAATGAAAATAATAACAAGACAATCCATGAAACTACCTATAGTCTTTCTTTTTGTCGCACTAACATTCTTTAAATAAAAAAATAAAATTGTAAAGCTTATTTAAGTACTTATTTATTGGACTAATAATCCGCTGAAGTGGCTGAATTACCTACTTTTATATACCGACCGAAGCATCTAGGTACTTATATACCACCTATAATTAAGTATAATCATGCTTGTGATAAGTAATTTCACGATAATAAGCATCCTTATACATTATAAACGGGGAAATAATAGCCCATGCCAATGATAGATTCAAAATCCATTACTGGCTCGCTCATAAATGCCTTCATATAACAATTTGTGGCTAACATACGGCCTTATAATGACGCTAGTTATTTATGATAGATGAAGCAAAATTATTTGTTTGAAACTTGTTTTTATAGACGGAAAAATTAAGAGTAATTATTAGTTTCTTTGTTTTTATTCTTATCTGTCATGCTATAATATTTTTTGTTTATTTTTAACGTAAGTAGCGACATCTAGTGAATAATTGCGAAGTGTAACAGTGCCATCTATTGTGCAGTAGAATTTTTTTTTTACTACAGCTACTCATCACTAGATGGCAGCTCTATCGTAATAAAGCATGCTCGATTTAGCACTAATGCATGTAGTTCGAGAATAAAATAATAGATGGCGCTGTATAAAAAAGCATTACTGTTTGTAATTTTCTTTACGACCACTAGATGACGCTAAAATACAAAAGTTATATTGTGTATTTTTAAATAGAATTAGTTTGAATTTTTTTATTGTGAAAAATTATTATATTAATTGTAGTAGATCCTTCCCACAACCAATAGGGTTTTACGTGACAATGTTATGCCATTTTATCCACCACCAATTTTTGCGTGTTAAGGTTCTTTTTTTTTAATTTTTTTTTCTTCAACTAAGTACCTATTGTTGAGTTTTATAATGGCAGTCAATCTGTAGGTGTCTACAAGGAGTCGTAATGGATAGTGAAGAACAGAATAAATGGTTGTCAATAAAAGCAATTTTAATTGAAATCAGATTTTATTATCGATCCAATTTACATTGTTGTCAACATTTTACAGCAGGATTTCACAAATCGTAAATATACAATAATGACTATAATTAGGAAAACACATAAATCTTTTTTATCTACATTTCGATATAATACAATATTATCTAAATACCTTCTAAAATAGTAAAGAATGTAAAAAATAAATAAATTACTTTGGACAATCGACTAGAAACAAAATTAGATAGTACTTAGTTCATTTTCAACAAAGGCCTTTTAGGCTTTTGTAATTTGTAAAATCATTACTAATACAATTTATTTTTTGGTAATGCATTAACCCAGCCGTCTATGCATTACTTTAAAGTTTAAACAAAACATTCAACATTCTTTAAAAATATTAGTACGAGTCAAATTCATTTTTCCTAAGCTTTGTAATTTTTGAGGTCAGGTGCTTCACATAAATAATTAATTAATCCTACGTTAAAACAAAATGTTTAGTTAACGTAAAATATTAAAAAATAATTACTATATGTTCCTTTATTACTAAGCAATTTAATTATCTCCGGTATCATCAATAACCTAATTATCAAATACAATGACATGAGTAATACATAAGAATATTTTTGTGACAATAATACCTATTGAACAAATAGAGATTTTAAATTACTATGGTTAACAAAATAAAAATAAAGTGTATACCTACCTACACGGTTTATTAAGCGTATTGCTGCAATTACTTAGTAGACTTTACATGAGAAATATTTTAAGAAAAACTTGTAACGTTAATGAGCTTTTTCCCATTGGGTATGATGATGGACTTATGGATTTAATTACAGTTTATAAATTATTTGACAAACGTAGTAGTATTTCAACGAAATATCTTTTGTATCCTGCCATTGTAATAAAGTCTTATTCTAACCGAAAAACGTGTAAATATCAAACACTGGCACATTTTCTTTCAGATCCTGGTTCACTGGAAGGCATCGAACAGGGGGTCCTGGCTGCGTTCTTTGTACCTCTTCGACTGATTGTCCATGTCTTCTTCGAAGTAGTCGCAGGGCCCGAAGAACTGATAAGACAGAAGAAAAATGACAATAATTGCGAAGGTAAGTAAGAGTAAGACTAGGCGCAGATCATCGATTTTTCGTCGGCCGATAGTTTAGTCGGGCAGTTGATCAGTACGGGCATGTATGGAAGTAGACACATTACACCGATTTGATTTGGCCGATTCTTCATACAAATTAAAATCGGGCCCAACTATCGGCCAACTAAAAATCGGTGGTCTGCGCCTAGTCTAAGAAGTATTATTTCCTAGATTATAAGGTTTTTATTCAAAATACTAGCGACTAGCCCCGGCTTCGGACGAGTACTAAGTATAGGTACATAATATAAACCTAAACCTTCCTCTTGAATCACTTTAATATTAAAAAAAACCACATCAAAATCCGTTGCGTACTTTTACGAAGCGACTTTGTTTTATACTACGAGTATGTAAGTGAAGTTACATTCTACGTATTTGATGTGAAAATATCCATATCATCTCTTTAACAGTCAACTTACTGAAAAAAGACATTTTATATGTCTACTAGCGACCCGCCCATGCTTCGTACAGGTATACCTTTTTTATTGAATCACTCTATCTATTAAAAAAACGCATCAATATCCGTTGCAGATTTTTAAAGATCTAACCATACCTACATAGGGACAGACAGACAGGAAAGCGACTTTGTTTTACAAAATGTAGTGATTATGTCCTTACCCTCTCACTCAGCGGTTTCCCTTCCAGCACATACTTCAACTTGTTAACCTGGCACGGGCTCAGGATCCTCTCAAGGCTGCTGGCCACGTCTCTGACCTCTTCCCTCTTGTGGCCATCCCGCTTGCCGTTGGTCCAGCCCCGGGAGTACTGGAAGGTCTGGGCCGCTACAGACGATAGAGCCACGATGATGAGCAGGAGGGTTGTGTTGGGGACCATGGTGGCTGGAACAAAATAATTCTTTGAATCAGTGGTCATCATCAGTTCTTTTAGACTCTGGTGCAGGAGCACCGTCTCTAAAGGTGAGTATAGATTAGAGCATTTACCTGTAACAGAACAACGAGCCGCTCTATGATCTAGTTTATACTCGCCTTAAGTAACCGGAGGCAAATAAAGGATTGAGCGCTCCCGCCGGTCACCAGACAAGGCATTTTTTCCCCTAAGTCGCGTCTTATATTGAGTCTTGTCTGCGCTGCCGAAACCTCACGGCTATAATAAGTGGTATATAAATACTAAACGTAATTTATAAAACATTATCTTCTCTCATAAGTACTACGAGTAAAATTTTTCTCGAGGTTCATGCACAAAATGCTTTGTGCGGAAATCAAATCCCCTACATCTGCCACGGTCCTGTACCCACTCTATTCTACTGACTTCATTAAAACCCACATAATATGCAAATCCACCGAATTACCAGAAACTCAATTCAATAATAAGGTACACGGTATAACTCCCGATTTACAAGCGAAATAATTATAAGTTCAGCGAAATTGTTATCCTATTATAATCCATTTTGCCTCTTTGTTATAAAGGTCAATGTTGCCTCAAAAGCTTAACTTTATTTGCTGCTCTTTTTCCATTCTACCCCGGCCTCCTCGAGGTTTCATTTCCTTCAATTAGTACGTCGCCATGTTGCATTTTCCTTTTTAGCTTGACTAATTGATTGGTAGTTTAATAAATATTAGTTCAATTTCATTCATACTTAGGCACGGATTCATTGAATAAGGAAACCTCCGGTTAATTAACTTATTAAGGGCTTTTGTTACTCACAGACTACAAAATCTTTAAGTAACCACTTTAATTTTAATTTTTCGTAGTAGATGCTTAACTATCTTAATTACCTCCTCTGTGGTCTAGTGGTAAGACCACCTGCTTCAGACGCAGAGGTCCCGGGTTCGATTCCCAGTGGGGGCAGATTTTTCTGTTCGGTTTGGTTGGTGGTAGGGCTTGTTCTAAGTTCGCCTGGCTAGCTACCACCATCTTACCTAAGTATGTCGCCATAACAATGTTAACAGCATTGTTGTGTTCCGTCAGTTAGAGATAAGATCGCCAGTTCCTCTGTGGTTGAGGATTCCGGGTGAAGCCCGCTTCCATCTTCGGCTTGATCATCACTTACCATCAGGTGAGATACAGGCCAAGAGCTTCCTCGTCGTGGATAAAAAAACCTACAATTTTAGGTTGCATTGTGTATTATTTTACATTATTATAGTTAGGTAATGTAAGCTACTGCAACTTTGTTTGTAGCCTCCCGGTATTTTGTACAAGAAATTGTCTTCATAAAAGAGGGATCTTTTTATTTCGCCGTAGGCTAAGTATAATAAGGGACATAACAATGGTGTCATACTTTTTAAATAAAACATCTACTTATTCTCATCAAGCCGTTCGTCATACTTAATTCTAGCTTAGTTGAGTTTACTAACAAGACTAAAAAATAAAATGGGTTGCACCAATATTTTAAATATAACAAACGTCAAGAGTCAAACTCCATACAGAAAACACCGGCTGCAACTCAACCTGTGTTTTTATTGGTGTCTTCCGAACAATTTTCCCTTCAATACAAACGAGGCTTACGACCCATTCCCACCTCATTTAGGGTTGCCACGTCCAAAACACTAAAGTCGGACTCGGTGCTTTATTGGTCAGACATTTTACCCTAAAAGCATACCTGTTTTACTAACCAGAGCTTTTAAAAGTCTTCAGGACTATTCCCACCTCTCGTTCCCACCGCTCCAACTCCTGTGTAGCCAGGATCTCCAGCTTGACCGCCATAAAAACCAAACCAATGAAGGTTTTTTTAAAGTCTTAATTATCTTCATAAAGTAGAAAGATATTTCATAATAAAAAAATCGCGTCATGGCTTTACATGGCGCACGACTTTCAACTGGCACGGCAGCCACATAAAGCCTAACAAAAGCCAGACAGGCTGGACGAGAGAATATTTTGGCCTGACACTTCCGTAAAAGCCAAACATGTCCGGTTAAATCCGGACGCCTGGCAGCCCTAACCTTACCTCATACGAATAGCCATAAAACTAAACGTCCTATAGCAGTGCATCGTTTACGAGTCAATAAAGTCTGTTTAATCAAGATAAGATAATGTGAGTTAGGATTATTATAAACAGTTTTTAGTGTCGAAGATAATATGATGGAAGAAATGGCAGATTGACTTTTGATCTTTAAGGTAAGGTTTCTACAGCTTTTGCGTGAACTTTCATAGAAGTCTCTCTGCTGTATTATTTTAACCTATAAAAGTAATGGATACGTACTTAACTATGTATGAAAGGAAAGACGACCAAATTTTGAAATAACGTACCAGAGTAATTGAAATCAAAGTATTTACGAGTAAATGAGATAATTAAATAATTAACACTTGACTTGGCATAAAAGTTTTCATCCTATATAATTTTAATAGCTCTGCATCATCTGCATCCCATAAAATATAAAAGTGGGATTTATGAACTTGATTTGACACGCTCCCGCGTGTCTAGATACAGTAAGTTTAGGTGTGTGTTCACCTTTAGTTTTTCGTAGTTCTCGTAGTATTTCGTAGTTAGCCGTAGCCTTGTAGCTCGTAGTAAGCTACGAATGCTACGAAACTAAATCATTTTTTTCAAGTCGCTAAAAATGTGCAGTAAAATTCCTGCGACTACAACTTTACATGAAGTGCCTACAACTTTTTTTTTTTTATTTGTAAGATTTTCTTATTTACTACAATTTGAGGACGCAACGAAACGATTACGAAGTTATAAATGTCAGAATGGTTTTCGCAAGTGTCATCTAGTCGTGGTACCTATTTATCAAGAAGCTGGCGATCATCGTCATCATTAAGAGTTATGTCAATTAAGTCCTCTATTCAAGTTGGACCATATCATTTGTGTAGCTCAAGTAGAAAAGATACATTTCGAGCAAACAGTTTTAACAGATTACGCTCTCTCAAGACCTGCATCTCTCTTTTGACCTATCGTCATGAAGGAGAGGGGGGCACACTGATCTTTCCTGCCCTTTTGTCCCTAAGTCTGAGAGTCCTCCACCTGGGCATGATCTCCCCTGGCTTACCTGGATGTCTTTAAATAGACTTCGAACGGTGGTCGGCCGTAGTAAGGACAACCTGTTCAGGTGGGGATTCTTGGATGACTCAAACTTGGAGTGCATGTCATGGTTGTGTTCCCCAGTCAACGAAGCACATGATGTCGTGCCCTGCGTGCCCAAACAACTGCACGCAGGAAAATTTGATGAATGCTACTGACAACGCCACTCTTGTAGCAGAGTTTCGGCTGACACTGTATAGGTTTGTTGTCGACAACTTGTGGCGCTTGCAACAGTGCCGAAATATCTGAAACTCGAAATTAAGGTACTATCGGCAACAGTGTTAACTACCCATTGTCGCTCATGTCGTCTCGTTCTAACGCAAAGAATCACCATTTGATGAGAGCGAGAGCAAAAACGGAAATGGATAGTTAACAGTGTGGGTACATGGTAGCAATCCCGTCAGTAATAATTATTCTGTTGTCGACACGACAAGAAGAAGAATCCTGGCTGTTCTATTTGCGCTACGCCCACCTTACGGGATACCTTAATCTTTACCATTGTTTCCCTGTGTCGCCCGAGACCCTTGCTTAGATAATAGGAAGATAGCGACGGACAATTATCTTAATGAGAATAATATATTAATGAGACCACACGATGAATTGCATTACTTGACGTAGGCGCAGTTTTGGGGTTACTTAAAGGGCAAATGGTAATTAATTTGTCCAACTGTTACACCATTTGTAACCTTGAGAATTAAAAGAATACTAAAATAAATACATCAAGTGTATTGCAGGCTCAAAGTTTCTCCCCATTTTACTATTGGATAAATATATCCTTAAATCCATTAACTTTAAGAAATACTAATACATACAACTCTTACTACTTAATGCATTTAATATAATGAACCCCCTTACTAATAAAACTTACACGCTCGTTGAACAGTGTTTTAAGTGACATATAGTGTGGAAACATAATTTTAAAACAGTATTCAACAACTGTGTAACTTTTTATTAGTAAGGGGGTAAGTATGTATGTCCGTAGGTCAAACTACTCTAAAAAATATTATGAAAGAATAAGCAATATTCTCTGTAATTTTACCGCCTACTCGTATTTCTGCTTGACCCAAAGTTGACTGAGCTATAATGCCATAAGCCATTAAATTCGCCTTTTAATTACAATCTTCTAAACGTAATTAAATAAAAAATTGGAACTTAGCCAATTTTTGCGACACAAAATGAAAGTGAAACGATCCCAAATTAAAAGGACAGAGAATTTAATGAAAAAATAAAGAGACCAAAATAGTACAGTAACTTTCTACCCACATTTTGCGGTCTCCTGAGACCAATAACGCCCCTCTAGTTTTTCATGAAGGCATTGTAATAAGCACAAAGTTGTGTACGTGCTTAATGCTTTCCCCAAACTAAGGCAATTCTAATGGCACTTAAATACCTTAAAAATACTATTAGTGTGGACTGTGCATGAGTTTTCTCTTAGCGCTCTGTAAAATAGGTTTTCCTATGTGTGGGGGTAAGAACTAAGTGTCTAGAGTTTTAGACAAAGTAAAACTCATGAGAGTTTAAGTTCTGAAATCGCTTCACGGAACGAAGAAGGTAAACTATACGTAATCTTGCGTCTTGCCTGAATCTGCCTGATAGAAAGTGAGGATCAAGCTGAAGGTGGAACCACAGAGGAACTGACTATATCTTACCTCCAACTACTAGCCAGGCTATTGATATGACTGAATGGACTGGTTGATTTACTCGTCCTTACGTTCTGAATATTATTATTTGTATAGAAAACAGAAGTAACCGACATAGCCGACCGAATTGCCTACACCAAAAGCCGAAGAAAGGCAACCGTGGCTCGCCCATTGCCACTAGTGGGCGAGGCACGTAGCTCGTAGAATTGATGGCCATTGGTACAGAAAAATTCTCAAGTGGAGTCCACGAACCAGAAGACGTAATGCAGGCAGGCTTCCCACTAGGTGGACTGACGATTTGGAGAAGGTGTGGGTGCAAGCAGTGCAGGAGCAGTCGTTGTGGAAATCCTTGGGGGCAGAAGTGGACGCCATTTCATTTGGCTCAAAACAAGATAGGTTCTCAAAAAACTGTGCTGAAAATGTCAGTCTGCGCTTAATCATATCGAGGTCCTACCAATTAAAAGCTTTCATTTACAAATTAAATGTCGACCGTACCGTACGTAGCACGACTACAGAAACAACAAATTAAATTATTTTACATCTATGTAACTACTACCTGTTTATCAAACTACTTACTAGGGAGACGTCAGTTTGTGACTATCCTGATATCGCTTGGCCCGTGGCCAAGTTTAAGCATATTCCGTGCATCAGATAAACTTGACCTTAATGCGGTATAATGAGGGTTATAATGGCATACATTTATTTAGGCAGATGACAATGTGACCTCAGAGTTTTAGCTATCCCAAGAACTGTGGGTAGAAATGTATTCCATTAAATTGCACAGTATTACTACGTATTCACGTGGGCTTATTTGGTTAAACTGGAATTAACATAAAGCAGTCACAAGAGTATTTAATTTAATTAGCTACTAGGAACACATCTTAATAATGTGGTGAGCCCACTCATACTCAAGCTCTAATAATATACACAAAAAACTTTATTAATAACGCTATGAAATAATAATATGTAAAACTCACACAAATTTTTCACTCTTTTCAAATTGATATCAATGGATAACTTAAAATTCATTCGAATTTCTAAAAGATAGATTTACCTACTATAGATACTAAAGGGTTTAGTGTATATAAATGTTATTCCAATCCATTTGTTTCAAAATTTCCCAGTTTCTATCACATACTCGTACTTTACTAAAGTTCGTTCGTCCGTTTCAGCCAGATGACCACTGCTGGACTAGTATTTTATTTATTTAAAAACTTTATTGCACACGCAAAATAAAAACGGTACAAAAAGGCTAACTTAATGCCATGTGGCATTCTCTACCAGCTAACCTTAGGCAAAATAGTATAAATTGGGAGTCACACACATAACTGCATTTCTTTCCCAAACAAGGTTTTTTAGTTCCAGCAACAAGATCCGATAATAAAGGAACTTCCCTTTGACACGTGCTCGAGGTTAATTACAGATGTAATACTAGTTAAACTGGTTAAACTAACTGACCAAGGTGTCGAGTAGGTCAGTTACTGGATATGAGGCAAAAAATAGAAGTGAGTGGAGTTCATACATTTGAAGGTTCAAGAAAGAAGCTCAAAAAACCGACTCAATTGAATCAAATCAAATGTTCTGGCTTATATTAAACTAGGTAAGTATTATAGCCTCAAACTAAGCAGATATTTACATTATGAATCAATTAAATTATTGGTTTAAATAAATTAACATCGACAGCAAAAATTGTCTATCACCTGTGAAAGAATAGTAGAATAGTCAGTTCAATTTATTTAAACACTACCAAATTCTATTGTTGCCGGATATTTCAATTATTTTCTTTTTAATTGAACCTTTACTTGAATTGTATTTCCATCAACAACAGTTTAGCCTGTATTTCTTGTATCCTTTGTAAATTTTAATAATCTCGAATCAGACTGAGCATTGTTGAGGCAGAAAGTAAAAACACACAAATTGAGAACAATTTTTAGGCAAACAATCCTCCCCTTTTATGTTGAAAACGATTTTTCTGTTTGTTAACTGGCGACATGAAAATTGGTTCTTGATTCTTATCGGATGTTAATATTATAGAAGTCTAATACAATTTTTGTTTACGATAAGTTTTGAGATACAATTATGTATAACCGCCTACGCATTCGTAGTCCGATTCCTTGATAGGATATACAAATTGTTAATAAATGCATATTGTTCCCGGGCACATACGAGTATTACTATTTTATTTATTTATTTGATGAGCAACATAATAAGCTTACAGAAAACCCAAAGCGCTTAGTATGTTAGTCACCACATCGATTACAATAAAATCATAAGTCAAAAAATTATACAAATTATTAAATTAAATGTGACTATACATAATATTATGTAGATGCGTCCTTTCCAAGCTTGAAGTTTCATAAAGAAATATAATTTCATGATTTGATAGGCGTTAGGTCGTTACATTATAATACCGGATTAAAAATATCGTCATTTCCACGGTAAACGTACAAAACTGCAGTTTTTGTTTATTTGAAACTAGCTGACCCGGCGAACTTTGTTCCGCCTTAATGGCAATAAATAAGCAGACTTTTTTTAATTTCGAACGGGATAAAAAGTATCCTATGTCCTTCTCCTGGCTCTAAACTACCTCCCTGACAATTTTCAGCTAAATCAGTTCAGCCGTTCTTGAGTTATAAGCGAAGTAACTAACACGACTTTCTTTTATATATACAGGGTGTTAGGTAAATGGGTATATGAGCCGACACTAGCCCATGTTAACATGGTCATATAAATGGTATGGTGAAGTCAGAAAATCGATATCTTCATTTTAATTATTTTAATTTTCATACAAATCGGATTTTATTAAATTTATTTTGTATCACAATTAAAAAAAAAATTGATGATATCAAATTTCTGACTTCACCATACCACTTATATGACCATGTTAACATGGGCTAGTGTCGGCTCATATACCCATTTACCTAACACCCTGTATANGAATTTCCTGGAAACAGTTATTATGCTATGAAAATAAAGTATTTTTAGAACGTTTTTTTTTATGTCGGATTGTTAATACTTTATACAGGTTGTCCCAAAATTATCACGTCACATTGACACCCTGATGTCCATAGAGAAGTTTCATGAGTTTTGAGTTAATGGCCAATTTGAATAGTTTTTTTTTTCACAAAAAAAATTCCCACTGTTTTGTAGATGATGAGTAAAATGATAAGAGTGATTAGGCTTCACTCGTCAGCATAACCTACATATCTTTTAAATTGTGTTTCCATCAACAAAATGCTGACAAAGGTGACCGAGTTTCTAGCGACGCTTCTTCTCAGAACCAACCAATATGTTGTCCCATAGACAGTAGGATTTTACAGCTGACACTTGCTTTATTCTCAGTTTAAACATTGATTAGCTGAATATTTGTCTTTTTTTTAATGTTGAACAAGGCAGGTATTTGACCGCAATCACATCTAATTTTTTTTAAGTGAGATGCAATTTAAGATTTACACTTCTTTCATCGATTTGTCATTATTAAAATTTTTCCGTTTGTGGTTTGAGTCTAGAAAATTATTTAAAGTGGAAGGTTTAGGCTTTAATTTATTAGACTACTAGCTTTCCGCCCGCGGCTTCGCCCGCGTGGAATTTTGTCTGTCACAGAAAAACTTTATCGCGCGCGTCCCTGTTTCAAAAACCGGGATAAAAACTATCCTATGTTCTTTCCCGGGACTCAAACTATCTCTATGCCAAATTTCATCAAAATCGGTTGCAAGGTTTAAGCGGGAAAGCGTAACAGACAGACAGACAGACAGACAGACAGACAGACAGACAGACAGACAGACAGAGTTACTTTCGCATTTATAATATTATAGTTGGGATGATAACCTAATTAGTTATTCTATTTCATTATAGACTACGCTCGGTTTGGTCAAATAAATCGCAGACCTCAGTAACAAACTGTATTTTAAAGAACAGTACCTATAGGCTCAGTAGTTACTACTAGCTTTGGGAATAGTTCCAATCCCAGGAGGGACACATTATTATAGTGTAAAAGACTTTATTTTGCGTATTTAATTTTTTATTCGATTTAAGTTATTCATCACCACAAAATTATCGATAATCCTATATTTAATAAAGTTGTCTAAAATGCTGAATAGATTTTGATGCAGTTTGTGACATAATAATACAATGAAATGCACTATAAATTTAAAATGGCTGTGTCCTAAAATTTCAATTCCAATTCATTTTATCATTGCTACAAAACTTTTCAATAAAAAAAATATTAAAAAAACTTACCTTTGAAAAATACGCGAATATCAATAGACAATCCGAACACTGGCAAGTTGTAAAAAAACAACGCGTTTCAAATTCAAATTTGAAAATTCGAAATTCGAACTGAGCTCCTGAAGGAACAGGAGTTGACTACGCACCGTAAGGTAACACTCACTCCTTTTATAGTAGCGGGGCGCTATACAGTGGCGCTAAGGCCCGGTTTCCACCAAAGCGGAGCGGTACGGAGCGGAGCAGAGAAGTTTTTAGACAGTTTGACACCATACCCCAATAATTCGAAACCACAACTGTTTTAAAAAGACCCTTCATTCTGGTCTTAAAAACTTAATTTATTTTAAATTACCTGTAAATTACGATTTTTGTTCGCATTGTAATTGAACAAAGTTGTTTAATTGAGTTGACAAAATAGTGACGTCACTTGCTTGTAGTGCCATACAAAATCTATGGGAGAGTTTCGTTTTGACAGTTTTAAAAAGTACGTCAATTGACTGTGGTGTCAACATGTCTATTGATTTGATTCCATTATTTGCACAACTCCACTCTGCTCCGCTTCGGTGGAAATGGATCGAGCGGACAAGTATTGGGCGCACTTGTTTTCCTATAGAATTTGACAGCGGGTGCGGAGAAGAGCGGAGCGGTGCAGAGACGTGCTGAGCAGTGCGGTGTTTCATAGATAGCAATAGACTGACAGCTGACATCTCCGCTCCACTTTGGTGGAAATAGCCTGCCAGCTTTGCACATCTCTTGTCTCCACACTGCTCCGCTCTTCTCCGCTCCACTAGGTAGAAATATCCTGCCAGCTTTGCCGCACATCTCCACTTGTCTCCGCACCGCTCCGCTCTTCTCCGCTCCGCTTTAGTGGAAATAGCCTGCCTGCATTACCGCATATCTCTCGTCTCCGCTCCGTCGAAATAGCCTGCAGCTTTGCCTCACATCTGCCAGCTTTGCACATCCTTCTCGTCTCCGCACCGCTCCGCTCTTCTCCGCTCCGCTTTGGTGGAAAGCGGTCCTAAGGCTTTGATTGGGCTCATTGAGAACCCACGCCCTGTGATAGTGTCTTTGTCAATGATCTAGTTAGGTCTAATTTAATAATAGTGACGGGCTTTTAATTATTCCTTGAAGAGGCTCTGCTTTAGTTCTTAGATAAACCTAGGACTCTAACTAATTACTCTGTTTAGATTGATTATGACTAGGACATTATCGCCCGTATTCAAAAACATTACTATGAGGTCTCACAGTGCGCGTGGACGCACAGGGTGACACACGAACTAATCACAGAGCTCTATTCAACGCTATGCGTTCGATTTGCTGCTTCACTAAATTATGCAAGCATCGTTTGTGAATACAGGCTTCAATCTTCCAAAATGCAAATCAAAAAATCCAAAAACATCACTTTTTAAACATTTGATGATTTTACCAACCATTCAATTCATACTAAAAAGTAATAATTGTACTTTTCTAACTAACTTACTTATTCTTACCTATAAGGAGTGGGTATACTTCTAAATTATTTAGGATAAGGATTTATAATTTTAGAAAGAAAGATTAGAAAGCTGAAGTGGCAATGGGCAGAGCACATAGTAGGTAAGCAGAACTGACGGCCGATGGGGCAGCAAGGTTCTGGAATGGAGGCCTCGTACCGGAAAGCGCAGCGTAGGATGTCCACCCACAAGGTGAACCGACGATCTCATAATGGTAGCGGGAAGGCGCTGGATGCAGGCCGCCACCAACCGGCCATTGTGGAAATCATTGGAGAAGGCCTATGTTCAGCAGGTGGACGTCCTATGGCTGAAAATGATGTTGATAACTTCTAAAAATACTTTTTTAAATGCTTGCATAGGTACCCGATCACCTAAACTTCGATGCACTCAATCGTTCACGAATATAAATCATTTTAGACTAATGTCTCAATTATTTTCATTTCAATTAAATATAATATAACAAGAACGAGATTGTAATGCGATTCTTCGAGAGTTTACATTTCCAAATATAACTCCAATGTAATTTTCCGTTTCGGCCAGATACCCTCAGGCGCAGTGGAATCCAGGAAATGAAAACCTACTATTGCCGGTTCGAGTCCAGCGGGAGTCGGGACGTTTAATAAATATACTTTAAAACGATAAAACCACTTAGTAGGTACTTAATTTTGAATATTTTTGTGGTTAATTTTCTTAACTGTAGATTCCAGTAATTTCGAATATGATATAAAAAGATAGAATTCAGTACATTTTGTCACTCTTTCTTTTTTATGCAAGATAAGACAGGTAATTGCACCTGGTGTTAAGAAAGATGCAGTCTAGGATATGGTACATACGATATCTGCCCTGTAAGTGCCTATTCACTCTCGTCTTGAAAAGGCCCGGATTATTGTGTTCAGGAAAGACAGCAGCAGGCAGCGAATTCCAGTCCCTGGCTGTTTGCATTATAAAAGTGTCAAATATCTTGATGATTGCAATTAATTTGTACTGCATTTTACAGCTGTATTCGATTAAAACTAGTTATAGTCACCTTTACTTAATTAGTTATTATTATTTTAGAAAACTCATTTCGAGGAAATTAATATTCATTTTCGATTCGTATCGAACATGTTGCATAAAGTACTGACGCAAAGAAAATTACTGAGTTCTTTAATTATCAAAATATATATATTTTTCTTGTGTTTTTTCTTCTCAAATAGATGTAAAATATTTATTTTTTCCTTTATTTCTTGATGACATTTTGAAAATTTTCCGCCTGGAATTATGCGAATTGAAAATAGATCGGAAACCTGTAAAAATCCCATTTTTTTTATCCCAACCAATGGCTTGTTGGTTTTTCTTATCCCAATGAACTTATGTGCTGTTGTCACTAAGCCGTATTTTTTAAATTATATTATAGTTGGGTATCGTTCCACTATAATAAATCTCGCTTACTTAATATTTTATTACCTACGAAGATTCCATCGATGAAAGGTAAAAGTTTTTCAATAGGGGATTTAAACTCATCCCACTACTTTACCTTGCTTTTTAGTTAGCATTAAAACTTAAAAACAAAGCATAGTGAAACAAAAGATTTGCCCGTCTTATGTTCTTTGTTGGGGGAACTTTATTAAGATCGGTTTAGGGATTAAACATCGATCTTCTTTTTTTTCTTCGGTCTTGTTTTATTTCTAGTGAAATTTTCTAGGTGCATGTAGGTTATGAGATAAGTAAGAGATTATGATTGAGTCTACTTCGTTTTCTTCGAACGTTTTTGATCATAATGTAACAAGTGTATCGTCCAGAATAAGTAATAGTACCGTATCGTTGTCATATTTTTGTGTCGATGTCGCTAATATCGTTATACCTAACCCTATAACCTAGTCCGAAACAATCACGACTATGACGATCTTGAATCGAATCGAATGTAATTTTGTCTAAGGCACCTCGATGTCCAAAAACTTAGGAGCCCCCAGCGACGTCTTAAGTGGTATAAAAACCCGAATGGTATTATTTGATTTTAGATTTTAGAAATAAAATTGGAAAATTCTGTCCTATCCGGGAATCATACCCTGGACCTCTAAGCTGGTTTAATATTTTCTACACTTAAAATAATTACTACTTTACATCGATTGATAGATCTCAAGAAGCTTTTTAAAGCATTACAAAATGCTGTAAAAGTTTCCCCTGTGTTTCGTCGTTCCCAGTTGCACGTGGCTCAATGGCTTATGGTGATCAATATCACATTAGACAAGGATCGCATTATGCTCTCATTACTGTAACGGGAACATCATTACTTATCTTTTAATAATACAATTTAAGTAGAAGGTTTGTTATTAAATAACATCCTCCAATCGCAGTTGCAACTGTAAATCGATACAAGTTGGTATCTAATACTCTTTGAGTAGTCTCTTTATGATTTTGACATGAATAAACTAAACTCAAATTTCCACGTTTACCTTAAATTAAAATTTCAATTAAATATCTTTAAAAATAATTAGGCCTATAAAAACGATCCTTACGCTTAGCTGAAACTAAAGCATAGATTCAAGATACTTGGCACCTCTAACGAGTACCTAGGAATTTGGTAAATAATATTGTTTTGTTTGCTTATATATTTTTTTTAGTTTTTTTTTTACATAATTTTCCCTGTTGACATTTTGCCCGCGACTGTACCCGTAAAGCCATACGTTTCCATGCATGCAGCCGCAAAGTAATTAAAACGAGTAACTCTATGCAGGTTTGATAACATAGCACCTATGCTATGGTATGGTGAAGGTTTCCTGTTATCCATAAACACAACATTCATCATCATCATCATCATCATCATCATCATTTCAGCCACAGAACGTCCACTGCTGAACATAGGCCTCCTCCAATGATTTCCACATCGCCCGGTTGGCAGCGGCCTACATCCAGCGCCTGCCTGCTACATTTATGAGGTTAGTCTCACACAACATTTTTTTTTTTATCTACAGCAAGGAAGTTTCTGTCGGTCGAAGGTGGAAGCGAGCTTCACCCGGATTCTTCAACCACAGAGTAACTTTATTTCCTACCTTCAACTGCCGGAACACAACAATGCTGTTAACATTGTTGGGCCACAGATTTGGGTAAGGCCGAGTCCACACTACGGCTAAACCGTCGCGGTTTTTAACCGCGTGATTTTATAACCAAGTAAAACTAATGCAAGCGTTCGCACTGCGGCTTTTTCACGCGTAAGTAGGTATACGTTTCGGGCGGTCTCGCGGTTAGGCGGTTTACCGCTTGCGGGAAAAAACCATAGTGCGGACTCAGCCTAAATGGTAGGTAGGTACATTGCTAAAAAAAAGTTTGGCGGTTTACCGCTTGCGGGAAAAAACCATAGTGCGGACTCAGCCTAAATGGTAGGTAGGTACATTGCTAAAAAAAATAGCATGAGTTAAATTCAGTGAACTGCTCCTGAATCGAATTTACCTACTACTACTATTTCTATTTATTTATATTAACCGGCAGACAGTGGTGACTGAGTTTGTTGCGGCGCTTCTTCTCAGCACTTGCCAAATGTTGGTCTCGAAGCGCTGGTAGGGTAAAAAGAATATATGAGACATGTAGAGGCTCCTTAAGAGCAAAATGACGATTTGTAAGAACTATTTATTAGTTTAAACAAATAAATAAATTTTGACTTTGACTTTGAATGCCTTCTTCGCTATAAAAAAGAGAAAGGTCAACACCCTCCATACGACTAACTTACTCATAAATTAGTAACCAAAATAGATATACAATATCTTTGTATTTAAACGTCAAAGCATTATGAATTCAAAATCAAGGTCAACTGTAATCAATGGAAGCTTATGATTACAGAAATTGTAATTATAATGAAAGTTGTATAATTACGTCTGAAGACTAGCGTACCTTGGATATAAGATAGGGTTTCGCTAGATGGGATAACAAAGTAAGATCTAGACAACAATACATAAGCTCACTTTCTGTATTTTCAGTACTACATACAGGGTGGAAACGATAAGTGATCTCACCCGATTATTTCTAAACTATACAAGATATCGAAAAACTGGTTACTGATCCTGAAAGTGCTTCACGAGCTCTTTCAAACGGTGCTAATAATAAGTTTCAGATTAAACTGGAACTATCCAAAAATTCAAAAGTTTCCAACTTCCATACATTTAGTAAAGTTACATAATTTTAAAAACTACACAAGGTATCGTAAAACTGGTTACTGATCCTAAAAGTGCTTCACGAGCTCTATCCAACGGTATCAATATCAAGTTACAGAATAAACTGGATCTATCATAAAATTCAATGTTTCCGTCTTCCATACATTTAGTACTATCACAGTCATGGCACTCATCTCTTTATAATTTTATAGCAAGTAAAGGCTAAAACTAATGTTGTTCACAAATAATTTTAAATAAGATGCAAGTTACGAGTTAATTTAACCGACTTTTTAAGTTTATTAATTAACAAAAAATAAATTACACTTCTAATAATGTGTTGTCGGCATACATTTAGTATGGAAGCTGGAAACATTGAATTTTAGGATAGTTCCAGTTTATTCTGTAACCTATTATTGGTACCGTTTGAAAGAGCTTGTGAAACACTTTCAGGATCAGTAACCAGTTTTTCAATATCTTGTATAGTTTAGAAATAATCGAGTGAGATCACTTATCGTTTCCACCCTGTATACTTAGTTAGGCACCTGACGGAAAGTGATGATCAGGCCGAAGGTGGAAGAGAGATTCACCCGGAATCCTCAATCACAAAGGAACTAGCTATCTTACCTCTAACTGTTGCTGAAACAAAACAACATTGTTGCTATGGCGACACTTACATAGGTAGGTACGTAAGATGGTGGTAGCTAGCCTAGCGGATTTATTGTTATAGGGATTGTTATATTAAAATTTAATAACTGAATACTTCCTTCCAATTAAGACCAAAATCTCCCTTGTCCATACCCTTATTCTTCCGGTCATAGATTATGCTGATGTATGTTATCCTGACCTAAACCAAATTCATGTCAATAAGCTAGACCGGCTCCTCAACAACTGTATCCGGTTTATATTCTGCTTGCGCAAATATGACCACATTTCATCATTCCGGTCTAAGCTTCAATGGTTACCTATACCTTTTCGACGAAAAGTCAGAATCCTTCTAACACTTTTTTCAATCTTAAACAATCCAAATTCTCCTTCTTACCTAAAATCCCAATATACGCTCCTCAGTTCGACTCACTCTCGTCAACTACGTTCCTCTAATACGCTTCTTCTTTCCACTCCTTCTCATCGTACCTACTGGTTTTCTTTCCAACTCTTTTCTTCTACATTCCATTCGTCTTTGGAACGGTCTCCCTGAAAACGTCAGGCAGGCTCCCAGCAAGTCCACCTTTAAATTCCATGTGCGCAAACATTATCTCGCTGGTGTTTCATCTTCATAATTTCTGTTCAACCTCCTTTTTTTTCCCATTTTTTTTTCCTTCTCTCTTTTTTTTTTGTCTCCCTTTGTCATCCATCCTATTATTATATATGTATGTGTCTATGTATGTATTCATTATGTTATTTATGTAATTATTTTTTTTTTTTTTCTAAATTCGTAATTATTCTATACCGCCTACTTTATTTTCAGTTTGGCCCTAAGGTTGACTGGCAGAAAATGTCCGAAAGGCATTAAGTCCGCCTTATGTACACCGTTCTATGTGCATATAAGTTTTTTAAATAAAATAAATAAATACCCTCATCCCAACTAATATTATAAATGCGAAAGTAACTCTGTCTGTCTGTCTGTCTGTCTGTCTGTCTGTCTGTCTGTCTGTCTGTCTGTTACGCTTTCCCGCTTAAACCTCGCAACCGATTTTGATGAAATTTGGCATAGAGATAGTTTGAGTCCCGGGAAAGAACATAGGATAGTTTTTATCCCGGTTTTTGAAACAGGGACGCGCGCGATAAAGTTTTTCTGTGACAGACAAAATTCCACGCGGGCGAAGCCGCGGGCGGAAAGCTAGTTTTGTATAAAAAGGGTTTGCCGTAAAGGTGTTTTAATATCAGACAGTTTACTAGCTAGACTGGATACGTGCTTAATACCCTATAAAACGAATTACGTGCATATCGTACGTTACGTTACGTAGGTACCTACTTATTTTTGAAAAATACCTTAAATTGGTATTTGTTACTGTAACTTACACAAAATAACTGTTAAACTTATGCCCGTTTTCACCATCAATCCCTAATTTTTAAGTGACCCTATACATCATTTAAAAATTAGAGATTGATGGTGAAAACGGGAACTACTTAATCACCTAAAATCAGAGCCAGCGATAAAACAAATCTGAAAATAATCACAAACATACAGTAACCTGAAGGTACAGTTACACATGCTTATTACTAGCACTAATAAAGCATGCCACTACTTATTTATTTATTTATTTATGTTATTTAAGGCACAGCTACAGAGAACAAACAATAACAATACGAGGCTTCCGACGACTGGGACCGCGGTCCCAGTTGACGGAATCCTCAACAATACAACAACATACACAATATTACTTATTGAGCAATTCTACTTCGTAGCATGTAAAAAACTCAACCCATTGATTTTTGCAAATAGGCTTTTAATAAGCACTTTTACACGTCCGCATCCCAGTATATTAACCCTACCACTGGTTCGGGACAATAAATGGGCCAGTGCTGAGAAGAAGCAGCGCAAGAAACTCAGTCATTATTGTCAACCTCCTTTTCAAGGGTTTACAGTCTTTAAAATATACATAGTCATCAAAACATCAAAAATAAGCATGCTCATTTGCACGCTTGTTGTAAGCAAGCATGACATTTTATGAGCATGTATAATCTTTGACTTATTTATTTTTATCACGTTTGTTACTAAACTTAGGCCCTTTTCACACGTCCCGGTTGCCGGCTAACCGGCGCCGGGTACCCGGTGGTGAAGTGTATGGGCATGCCGGATTAATTACGCCGGAACATGTGAAAGCTACGTACCATGCCCATACACTTCACCACCGGATACCCGGCGCCGGTTAGCCGGCAACCGGGACATGTGAAAAGGGCCTTACGGCTGATTTTTCAATCGTCAGTTAACTTTTAACTGAAGTATAAACTGGTTATTTTGACATGTTTCCCATACTGAAACTGTCAAGTGCTGTCAATGTGCCAAACTTATTCTTAAGTTAAAATTATCCGACGATTCAAATCAGCCCTTTGAAGTTCATACCACTTCCAGTCAACTCCGTAAGACTTTAACTCCGTAATTTGCAATCTATGGGGCAGCTTTAATCATACCTAAGGGTGTAATTTGATACAGTGCCTATCTTCTAATTAATAAGAGTGGGATTGTTGTGGTGTATTATCTTCTCTATGGAATAGAAAGGAGAGAGGATTTCGTAGAAGACGTCAGTATCTACAGCACCCCTAGCACGAATAACTCTTGTTATCGTATAGGTCAGGGGTGGCCAACCGGTTGATCGCGATCGACCGGTCGATCGCGAATATTAGTCCAGTCGATCGTGGCAAGGCAAAAAATACTACATGATTGTGTACTAAACTATGCTGTTACATTTAAGGGCACTTCTTCGAAATCGCATTCTTCGGCTGATTCATATGGACAAATTTCAAATTCAATTTTAGGTTTGTAACATAGACTCATATGAAAATAGGTACACCCAATAACATATATTTGGATAAGGGACTCGTTTTTGTAAAGTAGTTTTCAAGATATCGACGTTCAAATATTTTGTGCCCATATGAATCAGAATTTGTTACATATTAATCAAAAACAGAAATAAAATTTATGATATTTATGTACAATTGGCTCTAAATTAAGAAAATAATCTTATTATAACAAAAACAATGATCTGTTGTTATAAAAAATGCAACGATTCCACAATAATTCGTGAAAAAACATTTTTTTGAAACTTTAGTATACATCCATAATATTTTGTCATCATCATAATCATTTCAACTGAACATAAGCCTCTCCCAATGATTTCCATAATGACCGGTTGGTAGCGGCCTGCATCCTGCGCCTTCCTGTGGGAGGAGGTTCTACATTGAGCTTTCCGGCACGTAGCTTCCACTCGTGCCTGTCTTAAGTGCTGCTCTTCTGATTTTTAAAATACTTTTACTGAGACTAAAGCCAAACATAGACCCCTTGAGTGAATGTTCAAGTGAGTAAACCAAGATTTGTATGAAAACAGTGTCACGCCGAAAGTTCCACGCCACTTCTATCTATAAAAAGACATTAAAAAGCCACACGCATCTGGATTTCTCTGGACTCACAAATAGAATTTCATCTGTCACTCAAAATCTTACAGTAGTAATATTTGAATCTAAGAAGAGGAGAGAAGCCTGCTTATGTACTTGGAATTACGACATCCCCAAAGTCTTCGAACAATAATTTCTTGAATAGGTACTTTGGCTGCACACTGGGACAACACTAGGCAAAGTAGTAAATTAATGATATTAGAAAGCAACTACTAGCAGGAGTTTGTCAAGCATTTAATATTCTATGCTATTTTTAAATTGAAGTGACTTGCTGTTACGTAAAGTACGCAGACATTATTACATCGCGGCACGACATGGAGGACTTCGAAGCAATTAAAATATTATGTGTAGCAGAAAAAATAAGTAACATCCATCGCGACTTCTGGTACTTGACGACAAGGAAACGCATTTTCACGGCTTTTTTAATTTTATTGGAAATCCTTATTTTTCTATCAATTTACATTTATACTATGAAATGTACTATCTCGAATTATNGAGCCAATTGTACATAAATATCATAAATTTTATTTCTATTTTTGATTAATATGTAACAAATTCTGATTCATATGGGCACAAAATATTTGAACGTCGATATCTTGAAAACTACTTTACAAAAACGAGTCCCTTATCCAAATATATGTTATTGGGTGTACCTATTTTCATATGAGTCTATGTTACAAACCTAAAATTGGATTTGAAATTTGTCCATATGAATCAGCCGAAGAATGCGATTTCGAAGAAGTGCCCACAAAAGCTTGTGGCTAACGTTCTTATCATAGTTATTTTCGAAAGTATTTTCTACTAGGACAGCAAATTAATATCAAACTTATTTTCATGACAGGAAAAAATCCGTTGTTTATGACAAAGTCTACGATTACAAGACTTATTCGTGCTTGGGGCACAGAACTGTGCTTGATGAGTTGTGGTCGGAATTAACCCCGTGGTTGTATTTTGTGGGTAGGTTTATGGTTGTAAAGGAGCTTTCATACTCAACTTAGGGATTAATAAGATGGTAGGATGGGATGTGACGTGAGTTTGAGTTTGCAACTCTAAAGTCCCATTTACACTTCAATACAGTATAGCGAGTTAACTTGCAACGTTGACGGGTTAGGTCGCTTTTGTCAAACGGCAAAAGGGAGATAAGTTAGTAGTAAGTTCGCCCGTTTCCCATTTTCAATCCTTGTCCAAATGCGGATTTCAACTGTCAAATTTAATTCAGTTTTAAATTAAATATCCACAATTTTCGATGCGTTTACACTTTAATATGGTTTAAATATTCTTATAAACAATATGAAAATGTATTAAACATCGAAAACCGTAGATATTTTGACCAAAAACATTGAAAGCAAGCTGAAGTGGCAATGTGCAGGGCAGGGCACACATAGTAGGTAGGTACGCAGAACTGACGGCCGATGGGGCAGCAAGGTTCTGGATATGAAGTTTACCTACAACTACAATATTACAAGTAATTTCTCCTACCTAAAACCCTTTGAAGGCGTTACAAAGAGACCTTTCGGAATCGAAATAAAATAAACAATGGACGTATTACAATGCAAATTTCATAGATTAAAAAAAGATCAAAGGAAAAGTAATTTTAGGGATTAATTAAAAAGAAATGTTATCAATTTGCATTGACATTACAGTATGCAGCAGTGGGTTACCTAATCTATTTTGGAAAATTGGACAGTTGTGTATTTCCATTCATACTAAATGAATTGGTCCGTTTTCCAAAGGAAAATCTCCGAAGTGTGACATTGTTAGTCACCAGATATGTGGTTTTTTTTTCATGCTGCAAAGAAAAAATGAAATGGATACTGCTGAAGGATTCTTTGACAGTCCCACACAACGCCGAATAGTCTCACTAGTGTTGGGTATCATCGTTATCATACGTAAATTCGGATATTTCGGATCACTACACACGGGGCTGAAGTTCAGCGGGACCTTTTTAGTAGGTTTTTAACTTTTGGGTGTAATAGGTAGGTAGGTATTAGAAATTGCAAGAAAAAAATGTTTTAAGCATTTTCAATTTCCATTGTTCTTGAGACCTAATTATGCAATTCGTTAAAATGACCATGACCATACTTACATAATATTATAAATGCGAAAGTAACTCTGTCTGTCTTGCTTTCACCGCACGCTTAAACCACTAAACCGATTTTGAGGTAGGCAAAAGTGCTAATCCAATGGAATTTGGACCAAGTGCTGCCCAGAATGAAACTAGGTAGTTATAGTGTATTTTGTTCCTCAGGCCAATACTAATGTGTAAACCGGAGTGCATTGAAATCTATCCCTGGAGTTAAGAGAAAAAAGAGTTTTGTTTTGAATTATTTACACATAAAGGACAAGATGAAGGTGAGTTTGACAATAACCATGCACAAACAGCTGGACAAGCTGAAAGTGAGAAGACAAGAGCCCTGCACAAGCAGCTGGACAACCTGAAGGTGAGTTGACACCATTCACAAGCAGCTGGACAAGCTGAAGGTGAGATAATAAGAACAATGCACAAGCAGCTGGACAAGCTGAAGGTGAGAAGACCAGAATCATGCACAAGCAGCTGGACAAGCTGTGGTGAGTTTGAAAATAACCATGCACTAGAAGCTGGACAAGCTAAAGATGAGAAGACAAGAGTCATGCACAAGTAGCTGGACAAGCTGAATGTGAGTTGACAAGAACCATGCACTAGAAGCTGGACAAGCTGAAGGTGAGTTGACAAGAGTTATGCACAAGCAGCTGGACAAGCTGAAGGTGAGTTGACAAGAACCATGCACTAGAAGCTGGACAAGCTGAAGGTGAGAAGACAAGAGTCATGCACAAGCAGCTGGACAAGCTGCGGTGAGTTTGACAATAACCATGCACTAGAAGCTGGACAAGCTGAATATGAGAAGACAAGAGTCATGCACTAGAAGCTGGACAAGCTGAAGGTGAGTTGACAAGAGTTATGCACAAGCAGCTGGACAAGCTGCGGTGAGTTTGACAATAACCATGCACTAGAAGCTGGACAAGCTGAATATGAGAAGACAAGAGTCATGCACTAGAAGCTGGACAAGCTGAGGTGAGTTTGACAATAACCATGCACTAGAAGCTGGACAAGCTGAAGATGAGAAGACAAGAGTCATGCACTAGAAGCTGGACAAGCTGAATATGAGAAGACAAGAGTCATGCACTAGAAGCTGGACAAGCTGAGGTGAGTTGACAAGAACCATGCACTAGAAGCTGGACAAGCTGAGGTGAGTTTGACAATAGCCATGCACTAGAAGCTGGACAAACTAAAGATGAGAAGACAAGAGTCATGCACAAGTAGCTGAACAAGCTGAATGTGAGAAGACCAGAATCATGCACAAGCAGCTGGACAAGCTGAGGTGAGTTTGACAATAACCATGCACTAGAACGGGACTATTCCCACCTCTCGTTCCCACCACTGCAACTCCTGTGTAGCCAGGATCTACAGCTTGACCGCCACAAAAACCCAACCAATGAAGGTCAAGTTTGTCCCGGGGGAAAGTTAAACTGTCATTGGACCCGCAACGAAATTAATCAGAAGAACATAGGAGGAGTTCGAAATTAAGGTTCGACTTCCCTCCATTGCAAAGCGGATGAAGCAGATGAATGATGACAAACAAAGGTTTAAAACCTTTAAGAAAAGATTATGCACCACGGACAATAAATTAAATTAAGGGGCCTATCTTATGACTTATGAGCAATTAGCAACTAGTTACCTGCCAATAATATTTTTCACAAAATCGCTTAAAAGCACGGAATTTTTTCCTTGTCGCTACAAGATTGGTGTAATAAATTGCGGAAACAGATGTATGTTGTATTAAATTAAGCATTATATCACGTTCATGTTTCCAAAGATCACACTCCCACAAGATATGATGGGCAGACTGCTCATGACTGACATCATCAGTGGAACACTCGCAAAAAGGAGACGGAACTAGTTTGAATTCGTGAAGTTTATGTTTAAAGTAAGGCGGCCAACCGTCCCGCATTCTGCGGGACCGTCCCGTAATGACAGATGCAATTCCGCATTGCAATATTTAATAAAATAGTCCCGCAAATCGTCCGAGGCGTCCCGTATGTCCCGCATTCCTCGTTTCCCATCGTTTTGCTTGCATAAAAGTGTTCCACATTAAAATACAAATGACTTTTGCCTAGCCATCGTCCAGTAGGTACCTACTCTGTTTGCCAGGAACAAACGCTCCTACGGAACGAGTTTTTTTCTTAATGAACAGCTTATGGACATCCGAAAAGTCGTCACTAAAAGTAGACACATTACGTGCAATGCTAATTATAATATTCAATATGGGCAGCTGTGAAAACTTTTTGCGACATTCTGAACCAAAACCCAGACCTATTAAAAAAATGCCACTCATGTGAAAAATATGATTTTAAAAATATAAATGTTAATTCAGTAGTAGTGTTGTTTGTTTCTAATTTAAGTACACCATTAACAATTCCAACAAATCCTAAGTCTTATTGTGGATAGGGGTGGGTGTCCCGCATTGACTTATTATAAAGTTGGCCGCCTTAGTTTAAAGTTGCCATGTCCCGTGAGGAACTGCGACGAGCAATGGTCGATTTCTAACCAGCATCGCCTAGTTAGACGTTCGCGTACATTCGGGAAGATTTTATATAGTAAGTGACGTCCTTTGACTGACGTATCCCATCTTTTCTGCCATTCATTATGTAATTCTTCTTCAACGTTGCAACCATGCACTAGAAGCTGGACAAGCTGAAGATGAGAAGACAAGAGTCATGCACTAGAAGCTGGACAAGATGATGGTGAGTTGACAAGAACCATGCACTAGCAGCTGGACAAGATGAAGGTGAGAAGACTTATTCATTACTTCTTGCTTCATTTTGGAAATAATGAATTTCTGTCAACTAAACAAACTATTAAAACAGCGTTACGGGTGCAGTACTATTAAGTTCAACATAGTGAGTGTTATTTAATGCCACAATCGCGAAATCTTACGCGTCTTAGTACGTACCTACCTATACATCGATGATATTTTGCATGTAAATAATTCAAAACAAAACTCTTTTTTTCTCTTAACTCCAGGGATAGATTTCAGTGCGCTCCGGTAAGCACATTAGCATTGACCTGAGAAAAAATGGCCTATTTATGGGTTAATTCTGGGCAGTACTTGGTCCAAAGCCTGGCACCATCCTTTGGCATAGAGATAGTTTGAGTCCCGGGAAAAGACATAGGATAGTTTTTATCCCGGTTTTTGAAACAGGGACGCCGCGATGAAGTTACTACGAAATTAGCTCGACTTAGTGGTGTAAGTATGTCTACTTATGTGTAGCTATGAGGTGCTACGAGTTAAGTTCTCGCCCTGCGAATCTTTTGTTCCCGGTTTCCGTACAGACGGGGAAGGGAGCGATACGTGACATTCGAGGAGGTAATTACAGGTGTAGTAGCGCATATCTTAGTAGGTTCCTGGTGGCACTGCATGGTAGGAGCCACAAATAGATTGATTGCGCGCTGGTGTTTTTAATTTTTAACATCAAACGTCAGAAAGTGCTTCAAACTTTAACCCTGATTCTGATATTTTCACAGTACTTAGTAGTGACAAGTAAGTATAATGCATTATTAAAAATAATAATGTAACTACTTTTAGCAACTAATTAATTATGTCATGCTCATGCTATATTAAAGAGTTATATTTTCAGTGGAATAAATAAAATCATAAAATGTTATGTTATTTTTAAGGTCTGTGTGTACCGCAGTATTGTGTTTGCATTATAACAAGCTCATTAGTGGTAGTTTTTCGGTAATATCAAACATATTTTGTGGCTTGTATTTCATAAAGGTTCTATTTCCACAAAATAAATATTCTTGGAAACACCAACCTACTGTGAACATCCTACGCTGCTGTTGTTATAGTGTTTACAGTTCTGTCGATATCAAAATATCAAATAAAAACATTTTTAAACCTTTGTCATGCTGTGCGTAGGCTAAGTAAGTACATAGGTGGGTAGGTACCGTGTACGTTAAACTAAAATTATTGCAAACAAGGTGGGTATATCATATCAGATTAATTTTATTGTTATTGCCTTGGTTGGATGATGCATTAGCGCCATCTGTTATTTAATTTTATTAACTTTAGTGACATTACCTAGCATAGAGAGCGTTATATCTGTCACCGGAAAATAACAAGACTCGTAAGTTGATCAATTTTCTAGGAAGTTGATCAACTCTCGGAAAATAACAAACGGCAGTTGAAATGACTATTTAACGCATCGAATTCTAGCTAATTGGTCAACTTACGGTACCTAGTGTAACATTATTGTAATGTGACAACACTACTGAGAATAGACTATAGATTGGATATGTATTGTCTGTGGATAATGGAGAGTAAAACAGGATGTACAAGACACAGTGATTATTTTATTTTCCTCCATAGTTTGCAACTCTTTTTTATATGCATNAAAGAAGAGTTGCAAACTATGAAGGAAAATAAAATAATAAGAAGAATAGAAGAACCCACAGATTTTGTAAATGCAGTGGTAATAGTAAGAAAAAATGATAATTCGCTTCGCATATGTCTTGACCCACAATATCTCAATTCTTGTCTATTAAGGGAACATTTTAAATTACCAACATTTGAAGAAATTGCTGCAAAAATGGCAAACGCTAAGGTATTCAGTAAATTAGACTGTAGTAAAGCGTTCTATCAATTGAAATTAAGTGAAACCAGTTCAAAACTAACCACCTTTCAAACACCATTTGGTAGGTATTGTTTTTTAAGAATGCCATACGGAGTAAAGGTAGCATCAGAGGTTTACCATAAACAGTTTTCTCGCCTGTTTGAAGGCATTCCAAATGTAGAAATTTTTGTAGACGACCTAATTTTATGGGCTGATAGTGAAGCTGAACATGAGAAAATTTTACACAGAATATTACAAAAAGCTTCAGAGCATAATATTACATTTAATGCAGACAAATGTATATTTAAAACTAACAAATTAAAATTTTTGGGACATGTTTTCACTGATAAAGGAATTTATATTGATGAGGATAAAATAGACAGCATAATAAAAATGGAGAAACCAACAGATGTAACAGGCATTCAAAAGCTATTAGGTATCATTACATATGTTTCTAAATTTATTCCCAATGTATCTGAACTAACAGCTCCTCTAAGATCATTATTAAAAAAGGACAAGGATTGGGAATGGGGTCTAGAACAAGAAAAATCTTTCAAGGAAATCAAAGAGCTTTTAACTTCCTCCCCAGTATTGCAATATTACAATCCAAACTTACCATGTTTATTAAGTGTAGATGCAAGTAGTAATGGTGTGGGTGCAGTTTTATTACAAAATGGATTTCCAGTAGCCTATGCATCCAAAGCATTCACAGACACACAAAAATCATGGGCACAGATCGAAAAGGAAATGTATGCAATTGTATTTGCTTGTGAAAAATTTCATTTTTACATAATGGGTCGAAACTTTGAGGTGGAATCTGATCATAAACCTTTAATTCCCATAATGAAAAAACCTTTAGCAGAAATACCTGTTAGATTACAAAAGATGCGGTTAAGATTACAGCACTATGACATAACATTAAAATACAAACCAGGAAAGTTATTACAACTTGCTGATTACTTGTCACGTAATTATTTAAAAGCTAAGGTTGAGGAGGATGATGATTTTGATTGTAGTATATTGTTAGTAGATTTAAAAGAAAAAATGAGTGTGAAACGATATGAAGAGTTTAAAAAAGGAACAGATTGTGATGAAGACCTAAAAATAGTAAAAAAGTTATTATCTGAAGGATGGCCGACTAATAGTAAAAATTTACCGGATTCCTTAAAACCCTATCATACATTTCACACTGATTTACATTTAATGGATGGACTAATTTTCAAAAAACATTGTATCATGGTCCCAAAATCTTTGCAGAAAGACATCTTATCCAAATTGCATTATAATCACTTGGGTAGAGAGAAAACTAAAATAAGAGCTAGAGAGTCGGTATATTGGATAGGAATTTCAAAAGACATTGATAATTACATTCAAAACTGTGATACTTGTACAAAGCATAGTGTGGAAAATTACAAAGAACCTCTATTACCACATAAAATTCCAAAGGAGGCTTGGCAAAAAATAGGTGTGGATATTTTTCATTTGTATTCAAAAGATTATTTGTTAATAGTGGATTATTTTTCAAAATATGTAGAAGTTATAGCTTTACAGTCACTATCTACAGAGGAGGTAATAAAAGCAATAAAACAGTGTTTTGCACGCTTTGGAATTCCAATTGAATTAAATAGTGATGGAGGACCTCAATTTACATCTATGAAGTTTAAAGAATTTTCACACAAATGGGGTTTTCAGCATACAGTTTCTTCGCCTTATTATCCCAGAAGTAACGGTATGGTAGAAAGGCACATACAAACTATCAAAAAGATGCTAAAAAAATGCGTAGAAGATAAAAAAGATCCATATCTAGCAATATTAGAACTTAGAAACACCCCCATCTCAAACAACATTGAATCACCTAATCAAATATTGTTAGGTCGTAAAATTAGAGGTCTGATACCAAATCTGGAAAGCATCAGTAGTCAAAGTCAGCAGAAGGTCAGAAGCGAATTATTAAAAAGGCAAACTAATCAAAAATATTATTATGACAGAAATGTTAGGCCGTTGAAGGAGTTTTCAACGGGAGAAAATGTATTAATAAAAAATCACAAAAATGGGACTTATGACAGACATGCAAAGATATTGGGTCCATCAAATAAACCTAGATCATATAATGTTATAACTGAATCGGGAAATATTGTTAATAGAAATAGATATCATTTAAAAAAGAGCTCAAAAGATTATAAGTTTGTTGCAAGTGGTGTTAAAGAAATAGAATATCCAAAGTTTAATAGTTTCAATGAGGCTATAGAAGTTGAAAATACAGGATTTAATGATTGTTATGAGAATGTAAGTCACCAGGACGCACTTAATAATAAACGTCTATCACAGAATGAAACCAGCATAGAACCTAGCTGCATTGTAGAAAATAGAATGGAAGATAATTTAAATAATCATACATCACAAAATAATTGTAAAAGGTCAATTAAAGGTAGAGCCATTAGGCTTCCTAAATACTTAGAAGATTATGTGCAGGGTTAATTAATTATAGTTATGCTAATTGTTTGTTTATAGTCATCTAGAGATTTGTATCAGAATCAACTGATAACAAATGTATGTATCTTTTAATTAATTTGTTAAAAGGAAAGATGTAACATTATTGTAATGTGACAACACTACTGAGAATAGACTATAGATTGGATATGTATTGTCTGTGGATAATGGAGAGTAAAACAGGATGTACATGACACAGTGATTATTTTATTTAATAAATCCCAAATCATCAACAGTTAAATACAATAATATGATAGTTGCTATGAGGGTTATTTTCACTGTGCAGGTTGGTATCACAGTTGGCCAAGGTGATGGTAGTTCTGACGACCAATGTCCGATATTCCTTTTGTATCCACTTATTACCGGTATTGAAATCATATGTGAAATCAGATATTTTCTGGGCGTTTTCATGTATTATTCTCTGCTTACCATAATAAGAAGCATGCTGCAAGCAGTACATGAGCTGATCAAGGAGGCGGCCCTGGAGGGCTCGCTTGAGAACAATTTAAACAACTTTGCCTCAGTGTACCGAGCATTGCTGGAATCTTGTCGACTATTAAAAAAATGTTTGGCACAACAAGTAATGTATTTCTCCATTTATAGGTACAATATTTTTTATCAATACCTATCACATGAATAATGATTTTTTTGTTTCAGATATTAATTTCTCTTTTTCTAGGGATATCATACTTCATATATATAATGTGGCAAAGCTTAAGTTTTCTCTTAAAAAATGATAAGGTAAAGTTATTTTTCTTCATAAATTATTCAATAAACGAGGTGTGTTCAGAAAATAACGGGAAATTTCGTAAGTTTGGAGAGTCCGATTGATTTTTTATTTTATTTTATTATGTTAGTACATAATGCCCCTGAAGTATGATACAATTTTCAACTTTTTTCGTTGTTTACTTTTTCTGCGGAAATCACTTAAGTAAGACGTGTTTTATGAGTTCGGCGATTTTTGTTTGTTAGGAAAAATGGATTAAAAAATTTGAATTAAGTTTTGCTTATTAAATGAAATTAAATGAGTTTGAAATGAGTGAAACAAGGGTTTATGAGTGGTAAAATCGTATCTAAGAAGACCATGAAGGCGCAAAAGATGACGATCTCTCTGAACGCACCAGCATATCAAAAACCGATGAAAATGTGAAAAAAAAAACAGAAAGAAGTGGTTATGAAAGACCGTCGAATCACAAAAT
Source organism: Ostrinia furnacalis (assembly GCF_004193835.3). NCBI lineage: Eukaryota > Metazoa > Arthropoda > Insecta > Lepidoptera > Crambidae > Ostrinia > Ostrinia furnacalis. Next base: position 60,227 of record NW_021134602.1, read on the forward strand.
AAGGGAAGTTGCTGATGATGTTGGCATATCGTTTGGCTCACACTATGAATATTTTGTGAATTTTTTTCGGTATGAAACAAATGGCAATAAAATTTGTTCTAAAATTGTTGAATTTTGAGTAAAAGTGGCGGCGAATATTTGTTAAAACAATACTATAGCGATGTCCTAGTCTCCAAATTTGCCAGATATGGCTGTGTGTGACTTGTTCCTATTTCTGAAAATAAAAAGGACATCGAAGGGTCGTTGTTATACAGGCATAAGTGACATTAAACGCGTGTCGCCGAAAGATGTAAAGGCTATCTCAAAGATCGACTTTGAGAAGTAATTTGAGAATTGAAAGAAGCGCTAGCACACGTGTATAATGTTTAAAAGGGACTATTTGAAAGGCAACATTATTAATTTAGATGAATAAATAAATACTTTTTTGAAAAAACGAAAATTCCCGTTATTTTTTAACAGACTATGTAACATTACATAATATCAAGAGTACATAGAATACGTTAATTTTACAAATCTCAATATTTTAGCTGTTCTTGGAAGGCATCTGGTATAATGTCATCCAACATATGGGGTCTTTAATGATGATCACCATGGCTGGGCAAGGAGTGGGAAATGAGGTTGAAGCGCTCAAGCGACTCTTGTGTCAACTGTGCTATAAATCTACAGGTTATATTCTTTTTGTTTTGTGTTACGAAACATTACTTACAGATTCATTTTTTTCGGTATGAAACTTTTGATATACTAATCATTGATATTTTTGATTTTGATTCAAGATATTTTTTTTTCTATCTCTTTTTTGTGATCACCGTCCATCATAACGCCCCCTGTTGCGCGCCTTCTTGACTGGTAGCCTCAATATGGTCCCGGTCAAGAGGGCGCGCAATCCGCAATCTTCATCGTGTTGGTTCCCGCTGAAAACCAGCTTCTCGACATGGCGCTTGTTATGTCGCGAATATAGCTGAGCGGACGCCTCTTCAGCATAGCTTGTAGTTTAATGTTATATGTACTGTATTTTTATTTTATTTTTCTGTGCTGAATAAAGTATTCTTATTCTTATAATAATATAATATTATTTAGTAGACTTACTCCAGTAGGCCTAGAGTACGTACCGTAATAAGCGTATCGCGCTATTTTATCGATTTTATGCGATAAGCCCATACATTTTGATATCTAAAATTATTGATAAGATTTTATCACGGCGCGCATCCTAACCCGGCTGAACAACTTCGAGCATTACTTTCGTTTGTTGTTTCAGCCCAATGACGTCCATTGCTGAACAAAGGCCGTCCCTAAGGTTTTTCACACCGACCGTTCTTGCGCTGCCCGCATCCAGGTGTTTACCTAATAGTCGGTTCACAAATTGGGCTTTACATTTAGAAATCATTTATTTAAATCCCAATATTTTTCAATCCTAATATAGACACTTCGAGGAGCCTGAAGGACTTCCGGCGGCTGGTGTGCGTGGAGCCGCTGCAGGTGGAGCTGCTGCCGCCGCTGCCGGTCGGGACCTACATCCTGCCCGTGGTGCTGTCCCTGATGGTCGACTACATCATCGTCTCCTTACAAATGAATAAGGACATCTAATTGCCCTTTAAATCTTTAATCCTTTAATTCTCAATTATATCTAATAAATTCACATTACATCACTGGTAGTAATCACCGACAATGTCTCTTCTCGTAGTATGTAAGTAGTTTGTGTGTCATTTACAGTGATTAATTTGTAATTATTGGGAATTATCTTCAAAAATATCTCTTCTTTTTAATCGAACATCCAGTTTTACTCAATTATGTACCTATTTATGTCAATAATATTAATCATTCAAATTAATTTAGAAAAATTGAATTATGTGTTTTATTCTGCCTACTCATTTAATGATTTTGACTTATTTTCTTTTCTGGGGACCCTAAACTATCTAGGATAACGATATTGCACACTTTTCTAGTTTCAAAAATTAACAGATCAATTTTACAATTGGAAAAATTTAATTGATCAATATGAAAAGGATATTAACGATGTGTGTTTTATTTTTACAATAGAATACATTTTTTATAATAATATTAAATTGTTTCAAAATCTCATGGTAAATATCGGGGTTCCGAAATTATTAATAGAACACTATTGATATTAAATCGAATAAATAAAGTTAATCTAGTTTAATCATCATTATTTGCATCCCCCCTAGGAATACTCATGGCTCTGACGCCGTTACTAGGCCTCAGCCTCGAACTTAGCGGGCAGCGGGGCGGCGGCGGCGGCGGCGCGGGAGCGGGGCGGGCAACGCAGACCCGTTCTCGAAACCAGCGGGCAGCTCGCGCGGCGCTTTAGCGGCGAAGTGTTGTGTTCGGGGTTGTGTTGTCGAGATATTTGTTTTTATTCGCAAACGAAATGTCTGAACAACGGCGACAATTTAATTTCGATTCAAATTTATTCCTAACGCTCGATTTATTGTGGGCAAAAGAAGGAGTGCGCTGCCCGCTCGTTGCCCGCTCCCTCGCCGCTGCCCGCTCGTTGCCCGCTCCGGCGCCGCTGCCGCGCCGCTGTTTTCGAGAACCGGTCTATTTGATTTTACGCATAAGATCCTGCCGCTCCCGCCCCGCCGCCGCTCCCGCGCCGCTGCCCGCTAAGTTCGAGGCTGAGGCCTTATGGTGCGTCCAGACTGGGCGAACGGGCTCGCGCGGCANCATATTGAGGATATATCTGGGACTTTCTGTGGGACCTTACTTATCTAATTTTGCATAATGTTTTCTACGGCCGTTTACTGTAATCAATCCATATCCAAATCCGTCTGTCAACTGCCAAATTAAAATCTGTTTTCTATCAAATATCCACAGTTTTCGATGCCTTTACACTTTCTTAATGTTGTAATTCATAATCAAACAAAAACATCGAAAACCTTTTTTCATAATCATATTAAGTGCACTTTATCAAGATACACTGTTTAAACGTAAATCAGTCTTTGTCGTCCTGAGAAAAATAAATAAAAGGTTACCCTACTTAGAAAGAGAGAGCCTGCCCACAGAGAGCGAGATAGTGATACATAGGTTGTGCTTCAAGTAGGTATTCTAAGTCTGGCCTCCATTTTTATCTTTAGCTTCATGAGTAAAACAGGATGTACAAGACACAGTGATTATTTTATTTAAATCCCAAATCATCAACAGTTAAATACAATAATATGATACCTAGCCGTAATTTAATAATTAACTATATTGCTACAAGTAAAATCATCCACAAATGGGCCAATCGTTGCCCAGTGTACTATTTGACGGTACACTATTATCCGTCACTTAATACACTTTTCTCTGATTGGTCGACAGACACTTAGATTATGTTGTTTTAATATTTATTTACATTTTAGAGATAGGGATATTAAAGTTCGTCTATGCTATTATAGTTAAATAAATGAAAAATGTTTAAAAAAATGTATTGGACTCAAAGTTTTATTATTGTAAGTTATATTAATAATAAGTAAGTTTGTTTATTTCTACCACTACAGACTCCATTTCACTCATCATAAATAAAATGACGCGTTATAATGAGAATTATTAGCACACAAAACAACAATTGCTAATTTTACTACTGTAAATAAAGAAAATAGATAGATTTGTTTACGTTTAAACCGGTAATGGCGGCGGCCGGGTGGCGGGGAGCGGTATAAAAGCACGGGAGTCTTTTAACCAATCAACGTACACCTTGCCTTTGTCGGATGATTTAACGGCAAGACGCCGTAAATTAATCAACTTACTAAAATACATACGTTAAATAGTACATTTCAAATGCCGTTTATTATTTTCCGAGAGTTGATCAACTACCTAGAAAATTGATCAACTTACGAGTCTTGTTATTTTCCGGTGACATACCTATCCACAGTTATGGATTAGAGTAGATATGTCGCAGGCAAATTGTATGATTCCGCATTTTACAAACGGCGTCGTCAGTTCACAAACGCTCGCTGCTCTATGAAATGCCGAAGGCAAAATGTAAATTGCCTGGGCACTTTATAATATGCCAAAACATTTGATAGCCAATTCAATTGCTGTTTACAAAATGCCGCGGCAAATTGAAGTAGTTAGTTCTTTTTCTTACCACGCGAGGCGCTGCTAATCAAAACAAGAAAAATGGCGTCGAGTCGTGGTGTTGTGATACAGAAAACAGTGCAAATTCTACGTATTCAAAGGACTTTTCACAAAAGAGACATTTATTATACTTAGTGAATTAAAAATATTTTACGATTCACAAATAGGAGCAGTGAAAAAGCTATGGAAAAATGAAATAGTTTTTGAGGTTATCCGGCACGTAAAAAACGCTAAGGTGACAATGGAATCTAGTGCTCGAACTGGTGGAGGACTGCTGCGAAATATTATTGGTTTAAAAAATATTGTGTTGTCTTCTAGACTTCTTCTAGGTATAATTAAAATGTAAGACTTAATTAAAGGACTGACTATCGAAACTTATTTTATGTCAGTTTTATGTACTATCGGGGACTCGGACGCCTTAAGGGCCTAAATTGTTTGCACACACACGCTCGATTATGATACGCCCCCGTTCATTCATGTTTCGGGTCTAAGCAGCGTCGGCGCACCACTTTAGATGTTTGCCCTAGCAAAAAGCTCTATGTAAAGCGTTTAGGATTAAGTATTGCTTATTACCCGCATCCGTAGCGCTCGTTTGGCAACGTCGCATTTTAGTCAATTTGAAACCCAATAAAGAATCGCTACAAAATATATGGGGCTTCGTGTAAAATTTGAACTAGCGATTGCCCGCTCGGGTCACAAAATTGGTATCGCACATTCCGAGGTAACTGTGCAATTTCCCGAGAAAAAAGTAGCCCTTTCTATAATTATTGTTGATATTAAGAGTGTAAATCTCATGATATTAGTTTAGCTAGTTAAGGCGAGAAATACAAAATCATACAGTTACTTTCGAAGTTTACTTATTTAATAGGTATTTAATTTATTCGGAACTTATAATTATAAACAATATGTTATTGAATTAATTAGTAAAGAGTGGAATATTTGTGGCTTAAAAACAATTATTGTAAGATCTGGCTACATAATAACTTTCTTAAATCCTTGAATGTAAATAAAAAACCTATAATAGGTTTCTATTTATTTTTAATACATTAGCAACTTTTGTTTTCCGTTTTAAAGAAACACTTATCTACGTTATTACAATTTAATACAAATATTGCACTAGGTAGCAATGATCCAGGTAATTGGTTATCGTAAATATTATGATATTTATGTAGTTTTATTTCAAATTCAATTTTTTATTGCACATTAAGTGTCTTTACACAAGGTCTTAAATCAATAACAATTAAACTTCAAACTAAATAATACTTAAACAGTTAACAATGTAGATATAGATAAGTTTGTAAGTAAATATAAGAATTAAGAATTATTTTGAGAGGCATGGTTCAGTAATCGCGCGGAGGTCAATAAAAAGGCAATCAAACAGTCCAATTACTAGCACGGGTCAACACAAAACAAAATCAATCGGTTATTGATCATAAAACTTCACAAAAAACAAAGAAGAGAATATGTCGACAAATAAAAAATAAGGCTGAGTTGCACCATCTTACTTTAACTTTGACAAACGTCAAAAATCTGTCAAACTCCATACAAAAAGCACCGGTTACCGTTATAGTTACGGTCAAAGTTAGGTGGTGCAACTCAGCCTAAAACTAAGAAAGATTGAAGAAAAAGAAATATTTCGTTTTAAACCTTAACCGTATGACAATGAAGTGCACAATGGTATTTCGTATTGCAACCGCTTAGGTTGCTTGTCTCTTATTGTCTCTTATTGTCTCTTATTGGTCGTAGTAAAAATATAGTAAAATGCGTAACCAATTAGAGACGGGGTGAGCACGTGACCGGAGCGATACGCTTACGCTAAAATTTTTACAAAGTGGTCAGGCGGAAGAGTCCCCGATAGTACCTACCTATAGGTACGTCAATAGTTTAAATTAGTTTAGTGTTGTTTTTATTACAAAAAAATATTTTAATTACTTTAGGAGTAGCTAGTATTTTAGGTTTGTCTTACCTGAATAGATACCTACCTGANGAACACAATTTCTGACCTCGGGACTTTATTTAGACTAGTTAGGAGGTGAACATAGTAAAAGTCCCCGCCCTTAGCCCTTAAGCCGGCGGGGAGAGGGTGGTTTAAAGGTACCACTTTTCGGTTTTTCCCTTAATCCTCGGAAACTATAAGTCCTAGTGACATGGCTACCATGAACCAAAAAAAGCTTATTCAATTTGCTACAGGTGAGACAGTCAAGTTTTTCTATATCTTGTATAGTTTTCGCGGTATCTGCTCTAGAAGGTCTGTAATATTGGAAATTTTAATTTTGTCTTACATGTTCCCATCAGGAGAAAATTGACTAAATCAACCTTAAGCAAACATTATAGACATGCGGGAGCATGTTAAGCCTAGTTCCAGGGAGGGGACTGCATCGTGCGTATATTTAGACGAACTAAAACAATACCAAAAGAACCGTTTGAGGTATATTTATGAAATTTGAAGCTGATGTTTATCTTGCAAGTCTCAACCCATGAGCCAAATTTGAAGTGTTAATGCACAGTACTTTTTGAGTGATGAGGAGTCAAAAGTGGCTACAATTGGTTCATCTAAATATACGCACGGTGCAGTCCCCTCCCTGGAACTAGGCTTAACATACTCCCGCATGTCTAGAATATTAGCTCAATGTTGATTTAGTCGATTTTCTCCTGATGGAAACATGTAAGACAAAAATAAAATTTCCAATATTACAGACCTTCTAGAGCAGTTGCCGCGAAAACTATACAAGATATAGAAAAACTTGACTATCTCACCTGTAGCAAATTGAATAAGCTTTTTTTGGTTCATAGTAGTCATGTCACTAGGACGCATAGTTTCCGAGGATTAAGCGAAAAACCGAAAAGTGGTACCTTTAAACCCCCCTCTCCCCGGAGTGGAAGCTACGTGCCGGAAAGCTCAATGTAGAACCTCCTCCCACAGGAAGGCGCAGGATGCAGGCCGCTACCAACCGGTCATTATGGAAATCATTGGGAGAGGCTTATGTTCAGTTGAAATGATTATGATGATGACAAAATATTATGGATGTATACTAAAGTTTCAAAAAAATGTTTTTTCACGAATTATTGTGGAATCGTTGCATTTTTTATAACAACAGATCATTGTTTTTGTTATAATAAGATTATTTTCTTAATTTAGAGCCAATTGTACATAAATATCATAAATTTTATTTCTGTTTTTGATTAATATGTAACAAATTCTGATTCATATGGGCACAAAATATTTGAACGTCGATATCTTGAAAACTACTTTACAAAAACGAGTCCCTTATCCAAATATATGTTATTGGGTGTACCTATTTTCATATGAGTCTATGTTACAAACCTAAAATTGAATTTGAAATTTGTCCATATGAATCAGCCGAAGAATGCGATTTCGAAGAAGTGCCCTTAAATGTAACAGCATAGTTTAGTACACAATCATGTAGTATTTTTTGCCTTGCCACGATCGACTGGACTAATATTCGCGATCGACCGGTCGATCGCGATCAACCGGTTGGCCACCCCTGACCTATACGATAACAAGAGTTATTCGTGCTAGGGGTGCTGTAGATACTGACGTCTTCTACGAAATCCTCTCTCCTTTCTATTCCATAGAGAAGATAATACACCACAACAATCCCACTCTTATTAATTAGAAGATAGGCACTGTATCAAATTACACCCTTAGGTATGATTAAAGCTGCCCCATAGATTGCAAATTACGGAGTTAAAGTCTTACGGAGTTGACTGGAAGTGGTATGAACTTCAAAGGGCTGATTTGAATCGTCGGATAATTTTAACTTAAGAATAAGTTTGGCACATTGACAGCACTTGACAGTTTCAGTATGGGAAACATGTCAAAATAACCAGTTTATACTTCAGTTAAAAGTTAACTGACGATTGAAAAATCAGCCGTAAGGCCCTTTTCACATGTCCCGGTTGCCGGCTAACCGGCGCCGGGTATCCGGTGGTGAAGTGTATGGGCATGGTACGTAGCTTTCACATGTTCCGGCGTAATTAATCCGGCATGCCCATACACTTCACCACCGGGTACCCGGCGCCGGTTAGCCGGCAACCGGGACGTGTGAAAAGGGCCTAAGTTTAGTAACAAACGTGATAAAAATAAATAAGTCAAAGATTATACATGCTCATAAAATGTCATGCTTGCTTACAACAAGCGTGCAAATGAGCATGCTTATTTTTGATGTTTTGATGACTATGTATATTTTAAAGACTGTAAACCCTTGAAAAGGAGGTTGACAATAATGACTGAGTTTCTTGCGCTGCTTCTTCTCAGCACTGGCCCATTTATTGTCCCGAACCAGTGGTAGGGTTAATATACTGGGATGCGGACGTGTAAAAGTGCTTATTAAAAGCCTATTTGCAAAAATCAATGGGTTGAGTTTTTTACATGCTACGAAGTAGAATTGCTCAATAAGTAATATTGTGTATGTTGTTGTATTGTTGAGGATTCCGTCAACTGGGACCGCGGTCCCAGNAAAAAATAAAATAAAACAATAATAATAATGAGCTCCAAAGCGTACAACATAATAAACAATAAAGATTCAATGTCAGTGTCACAAAAAAAAAATAATAATAATAATAAAAAATTAAATCAATTTAAAATAAAACAATATTAATTAATAATAATGAAATAAAATTTGAAATTAAATGTCACAATTAATAAATTAATAAAATAAAAACGGAACATAACCTTAATGTAAAACATACAAACAAATAGTTGCATCTATAGCCATTGCATTATCAGCCGTGCACAGAATTCTTCCATTTGGTCTGTGACATTTACATTTTTATTTCCGGGTAACTATCTGTCAAGTTACATTACGACGCTCTGCCATTCGCTCATCGCTCCCCCGTCATCTATTCTACAGAATGAATTCTATTTTACAGAATGTTTTTGGTGGGATTTCACTTCTTTTACACAAATAAACTCAAAACGACCTTTAAAATGGTCAACGAACCAGATCAAATTGTTTTAATAACTTAACCTTAGCAAACCTCACGATATAATAAACGAAATCAATAAAATGCAAATTACACAATATTCAACTTAATCGACGGGAGGGGGTCTAGAAAGGAAAAAAAATCTGGACAATGCGGTGCAGAAAATCGACGCTCAAAGTGCTAGCGCCATCTAGCGGTGAGCGGTACAGGCGAACACCACGGTGTGTGGCACTAGTAGTATTGATTCATAGTCAAAGTCATAGTCATTTATTCCATAAAGAATAACATTATCGTATTGGAAATATTAATAATAAAAAAAACATGAAAAATTAAAAAACATCAACCGATATAAAAACAAAAATTTATAGATTATTTATAAATGTGGTGTTACTCCAGATCTTCCATTATCCTAGTTTTTATAGTTTTTGGGGGTTTAGGAGTTTAGGGTTTAATGGCCACATAAAGCCATTAAACCCTAACTCTGTACCAAATTTCAGCTCTCTGAGTTTATGGGAAGTACTAGTTCTATTTTGATGATCATCAGTGAGCGAGTGTCATAAATGCGAAACTTTGCTTTCGCTTAACTTCGGAACTAAATGACCTACAGACTTGAAACTTTGGATTTTAAGTATGTGATTAAAGCTTACTAGATGACGAAAATTTCTGCGTTCTAGTCTAATCCAGAGGTTCTCAAATAGGGGCCTGAAAATGCGGTGAAATGGTTCCAATAAAGATGGTACGGCAGTGTTTGCTTCACTCTCGACTTGGCGGGGGCACTACCGTGCCCCCAGATTAACGATGTGTGTTTTATTTTTGCAATAGAATAATTTTTTTATAATAATATTAAATTGTTTCAAAATCTCATGGTAATTATCGGGGTTCCGAAATTATTAATAGAACACTATTGATGTTAAATTGAATAAATAAAGTTAATCTAGTTTAATCATCATTATTTGCATCCCCCCTAGGAATACTCATGGCTCGGAGGCCGTTACTATTATGGTGCGTCCAGACTGGGCGAACGGGCTCGCGCGGCACGCTGGTCATCTTGCTCATCTTGCTCTTGAGTGGGCAGGATGTCAAGTTTGCCGCGTGAGCCCGTTCGCCCAGTCTGGACGCACCATAAGAAAGTGGGGTTACAGTTCCTCTACAAAAAGAAACCCCTTCAACAACTTCAGTTTGATAAAAAAAAAACGTTTTAGAACGATGGTATTTAATTGTTCTTTTATACTAATGAACACACTTTTTATGGAGTGTATCATATTATTCAAATAAAAAACTCATCAATATACCACTTTCATGAATTGTTCCTTCTGTAGTTATTGCCAGCTAAGCTACTTACTTTAATGCGTTTGAACCATTCTCAAAATCAAATGCTTACTACTACATACTATAGGTAAGTCACAAAATCTGTATAAAATGTGATATTTGCAGGCGCCTTTTAGTATCTGCTTTACTGAGCGAAGCCTAATTTGGTGGTGGCACTTGACATAATATACTGAAAATTCTCGCACTCATGGTATGACTGATATGCATAGGCGTGACCAACCTAAAAAATTTGTCAGTAATGAGAGATCGTGTGTAGCAGCATCACACGACGTGAAGCAAGATCAAATTGTATGAAATCCAACTCAACATTGGACCAAGATCAGGCCAAGAGACTATACCCACCTTTCCGACTTTGAGAGACTTAATAGTATCACCATTCTCAAAAGAATGCAATTCATTCATTAAGGTCTGCAAATTCATTTCGAAATCAGACATCCCAGCCATGAGTGACGGACGAGCCAAGTTGAAGCTACGCTAAGTCACGCTACCATAACNTCTGTATAAAATGTGATATTTGCAGGCGCCTTTTAGTATCTGCTTTACTGAGCGAAGCCTAATTTGGTGGTGGTACTTGACATAATATACCTACTGAAAATTCTCGCACTCATGGTATGACTGATATGCATAGGCGTGACCAACCTAAAAAATTTGACAGTAATGAGAGATCGTGTGTAGCAGCATCACACGACGTGAAGCAAGATCAAATTGTATGAAATCCAACTCAACATTGGACCAAGATCAGGCCAAGAGACTATACCCACCTTTCCGACTTTGAGAGACTTAATAGTATCACAATTCNTTCTGTAGTTAATGCCAGCTAAGCTACTTACTTTAATGCGTTTGAACCATTCTCAAAATCAAATGCTTACTACTACATACTATAGGTAAGTCACAAAGTCTGTATAAAATGTGATATTTGCAGGCGCCTTTTAGTAGCTGCTTTACTGAGCGAAGCCTAATTTGGTGGTGGCACTTGACATAATACACTGAAAATTCTCGCACTCATGGTATGACTGATATGCATAGGCGAGACCAACCTAAAAAAAATGACAGTAATGAGAGATCGTGTGTAGCAGCATCACACGACGTGAAGCAAGATCAAATTGTATGAAATCCAACTCAACATTGAACCAAGATCAGGCCAAGAGACTATACCCACCTTTCCGGCTTTGAGAGACTTAATAGTATCACCATTCTCAAAAGAATACAATTCATTCATTAAGGTCTGCAAATTCATTTCGAAATCAGACATCCCAGCCATGAGTGACGGACGAGCCAAGTTGAAGCTACGCTAAGTCACGCTACCATAACAACGAACGCCGGGGTGACACTAGTTAAAGTCATTGTAACATTAAGATTAATGACATGATAAAAAAAAACTGTAAGCGTGTACATAAATAATGGATATAAAATACCTCCGTATCTTTACTCATGACATGCTGTTACATAGTTAACACAGTCATTGTCATATCGCGGACTCACGGTACGACGATATGGAGGACTTCGAAGCAATTAAAATAATATGTGTAGCAGAAAAAATAATCAACATCCATCGCGACTTCTGGTACTTGACGACAAGGAACCAAATTATTTTAACTTTCCTAATATCACTGGAAGTTGCATTATCTTTTGCAGTTATCACATATATTGCAAAATGTTTCCTCCTGCGTTATGCCTTTAAAGATTCTCTGTGGATAATTTTTTATTTAATGCAAAACTTTCAATGTTTTTCAATAATTTTATATTGTGGTCCTTTTTTCGGAAACCCGTTTAGAATACTTCTTGATCGTTTATCCCAGGCGCACAATGTATTGAGATGTCATCTGCCATACAAATCATCGCTAATACAAATAAAAACGAAAGTTTATGTTGTTCTGATTACTATTGTTGCTGTAAGGGCTGGTAAAACTGTGCAGACTGTGATCTTTGAATATGAAGATAGATGTATGACATATCTACCATCTATATTGTTTACTGTCAATGAAGTCTTCAATGAAGGACAATATGCACTAGGTATTTTGATGTATTACACTCTGCTCACCATAGTAAGAAGCATGCTACAAGCCGTAAATGAGCTGATCAAGGAGGCGGCCATGAAGGGGTCGCTTGAAGACAATTTAAATAACTTTGCCTGTGTGTATGTTATATTGTTCGAATCTTGTCGAAAGCTAAAAAAGTGTATGGCTCATCAAGTAAGGCAACGCTTTTGTTTTCAGATTATTTAATAAGTGGTGATCCTTAATAACATGTATTTATTTCACATGTCTTTATTTCAGATATTATTATCACTTTTCATCGGGGTATCATTCTTCATATATTTATTATGGCAAAGTTTGAGTATGCTATTGATACAAGAGGTAAGTGCAATCTTCTTTTTTTGTATTCATAATATTAGGTCAACCATTATTTTTATACGTCGCAATACTTTCAGTCAAGGTTTGCGAGTGGCATGTGGCACCATATTATTAAATATATTGGATCCATCTTGATGATCACCATGGCTGGGCAAGGAGTGGCTAATGAAGTGGTGGCGCTGAAGCGGCTGTTATCAAAGCTTCGTTGCACGTACATAGGTTTGTATCATCTAGTTACTGCCAAGACATNGAAAAAATAATCAACATCCATCGCGACTTCTGGTACTTGACGACAAGGAACCAAATTATTTTAGCTTTCCTAATATCACTGGAAGTTGCATTATCTTTTGCAGTTATCACATATATTGCAAAATGTTTCCTCCTGCGTTATGCCTTTAAAGATTCTCTGTGGATAATTTTTTATTTAATGCAAAACTTTCAATGTTTTTCAATAATTTTATATTATGGTCCTTTTTTCGGACACCGGTTTAGAATACTTCTTGATCGTTTATCCCAGGCGCACAATGTATTGAGATGTTATCTGTCATACAAATCATCGCTAATACAAATAAAAACGAAAGTTTATGTTGTTCTGATTACTATTGTTGCTGTAAGGGCTGGTAAAACTGTGCAGACTGTGATCTTTGAATATGAAGATGGATGTATGACATATCTACCATCTATATTCTTTACTGTCAATGAAGTCTTCAATGAAGGACAATATGCACTAGGTATTTTGATGTATTACACTCTGCTCACCATAGTAAGAAGCATGCTACAAGCCGTAAATGAGCTGATCAAGGAGGCGGCCATGGAGGGGTCGCTTGAAGACAATTTAAATAACTTTGCCTGTGTGTATCTTATATTGTTCGAATCTTGTCGAAAGCTAAAAAAGTGTATGGCTCATCAAGTAAGGCAACGCTTTTGTTTTCAGATTATTTAATATTATTTAATTAGTGGTGATCATTAATAACATGTGTAATTGTTCTTTATTTCAGATATTATTATCACTTTTCATCGGGGTATCATTCTTCATATATTTATTATGGCAAAGTTTGAGTATGCTATTGATACAAGAGGTAAGTGCAATCTTCTTTTTTTGTATTCATAATATTAGGTCAACCATTATTTTTATACGTCGCAATACTTTCAGTCAAGGTTAGCGAGTGGCATGTGGCACCATATTATTAAATATATTGGAGCCATCTTGATGATCACCATGGCTGGGCAAGGAGTGGCCAATGAAGTGGTGGCGCTGAAGCGGCTGTTATCAAAGCTTCGTTACACGTACATAGGTTTGTATCATCTAGTTACTGCCAAGACATCATAATATTCTTGTTAACTTAAACTTTACGTGATCGAATCGGTTGAAATAGCCCACAGAATTGCCAAACTTAAGTGTCAGTGAACGGGGCACAAAGCTCGTAGAGCTGATGGCCGTTGGGACAGAAAAGTTCTGGAGTGGCGACCACGGACCGGAAAACGTAATGTAGGTAGACCAAATTACGTTAACTGCTGGACAAAGACCTATCCAAGGATTTCCACAACTTGTTCAGAGGAGTATAAATCAAAGCTTGCGTATGTTTGCGTCGCAAAAGCGGGACACTAAGGCTGAGTTGCACCACCTAACTTTGACGATAACCGCTGTTTTTTGTATGGAGTCTGACAGATTTTTGACTTTTATCAAAGTTAAAGTAAGATGGTACAACCCAGTCTTAGTATCTAGGATTTCCTGTTGGTTTTTCAGATTCTCAAATGGCAATCTCGTCGAGCCTGAAGGACTTCCAGCGGCTGGTGTGCGTGGAGCCGCTGCAGGTGGAGCTGCTGCCGCCGCTGCCGGTCGGGACCTACATCCTGCCCGTGGTGCTGTCCCTGGTGGTCGACTACATCATCGTCTCTCTGCAAATGAATAAGGATATATAATTATTATTCTTCAAATCTAGTATTCTTCATGTTATCTAAAAATTGAAATTACATGGCTGATCATCAGCGACAATTTCTCTAATAGTTACCTACTATGTGGTATGTGTATCATTGAAAGCAAACAAGTTGAAGTTATTATGAATTATCTCCAAATATATCTCTACTTTATTATCAAACACCTACACAAACACCTACGTCACCCACCTTCACTCAATTGTATACCTATGAGTGTCGAATAAATTTTAAAATTGAATGTTTGTTTTATCTGCTTACTTTATTAGACTTTGACTTATTAAACTCCTTGGGGACCCTTTTTTATGTCGGGAAATGCTTTGCGCATAGCCGGGGAGAGTCCCACATAACCCACTGGCCGTCCAGTGGGTTGTGTGGTCCCCGCCTACCCACTAAAGGCGGGGCCTACCCACTAAAACCCAACGGTTTCCACCAGAGCCCAAAGAAACGGAGCCGCGAGTGTTTGTCCTAGTTGGACATTCGTGCGCAGCTCCGCCTCTTGCTAGAGGCTCGCTCGTGAGCGGCTCGTCTCCGGCTTCGAGGGAACCCCCAACCCCCTCCTCCAGTTGCTTTCATAGAGGTTTTCTCCTCGCGGCCCTGATACGACAGGACCCCCGGCTCGCCGTAGCGGGTTACGGTCTGCTCCATGCCGCTGCTCAGTCTGCTCTGCTGATCAGAGAAGTACCTAGAACGGCCCTCCTGCATCGTGGCACGGGCATATGCCTTGATTGGCCCACATAATTGTGGGTTACGGGTTGCCCGACAAGCCCGCCGAGTTGACGAGACCTGCCGCGCAGGTGAGAAGTTAGCCGCCCGCGTGAACAGACCACGCGAACGTAGCCCAGGGTGCACCACGAGGAGGATCTCCGTGGGGACCCTAAACTATCTAGAATAACTCTATTGCACATTTTTCTACAAAATTTACAATATAAATATATTATAATTGTAAATTTAATTTATCAAAATACAAAAAGGATATTAACGATCCGTGCCTTTTATTATTTAAATAGGAAACATTAGTTATTGTAATTTTTTTAGTAACCANTCCGGCTCGCTGTAGCGGGTTACGGTCTGCTCCATGCCGCTGCTCAGTCTGCTCTGCTGATCAGAGAAGTACCGAGAGCGGCCCTCCAAAGAATGGAAAACTATCTAGAGTAACTCTATTGCACATTTTTCTACAAAAATTACAAAATTATAATTGTAAATTTAATTTATCAAAATACAAAAAGGATATTAACGATTCGTGCGTTTTATTATTTAAATAGGAAACATTAGTTATTGTAATTTTTTTAGTAACCAATGCCTACTAGAAAGATAGTATATCAAATTGAGGTCCGGAATTCATTAATAAGGTTTTTTTAATTAAATCGAATAAATAGAGTAAAATATCTAGTTTTATCATCATTATTTGCATCCCTCCTATGAATAGTCACCGCTCGCAGCGCGTTCCTTTTAGAATAATGAGGTCACAGATCCTACACGAAGCAACCCCTTCAGCACGGTAATAATATCATACAGTATTGTAACTTCATATAAAACGACGAAACGCGAGCTTTCCTTCGAATTTCAAATCTCGGGACGCGGTCGAGATGCAAAAGTCAGTGGTGTCGCGATTGTGCCGAACGGATGTCGATGGCCTAGTTTTTAAAAAGGACTAAGGTGATTGAATTTGATTGACCGTCATTTACGGTCAAAGGAGACTGGTTTTTTTTTATGTGACAGGAGGCAAACGAGCAGACGGATCACCTGATGGTAAGTGATTACCGTCGCCCATAGACACCCGCAGACCCAGGGGCGTTACAGGTGAAGAAACGCTCTCTTTTTGAAAGCTTGCAGGTCGTATCTGTCCGGAAACACCGCAGACGACAGTCCATTCCACAGTTTGGTTGTACGGGGCAGGAAGTTTCTGGAGAAACGTACTGTTGTGGACTGCCAACCATCTAAGTGATGGGGATGGAAGTGCTGTCGGGTAGATCGGTGGCGAAAAGTGGCGGTAGGGATAAGTCCAGACAATTCTTCGAAGCACTCCCCGTGATAAATGCGATAGAAGATGCACAGTGAGGATACATCTCTACGCAGCGCCAGGGGGTCAAAAAATAATCTCAGTATAAAACCAGCTTTTGCCCACGACTTCGCCCGCCTGAAATTAAAGTAGGTAATAGGTCATTAAGTACTCATTATGATTAGTAGATTCAAAATTATTTTAGATTTTTTTTTAATTAAATTTACTAATCACAAAACAACACGTATTTCTATCCTATTCCATTCACAAAGTATTTTGTTTGTCTAAAAAAAAAATGTCAAAACTAGATAGAAATTCTAAGTAGGCAGATGTAATTAGAATGGGCACTGTAGGTGAGCAGCCAGCCCTATCGCATGTTGTCATACCGTGACGTGCCGCGGAGCTGTTGACATTTATTTCAAAAATATGGCCGAGTTGGAATACTGTCCTTCAGTCTGATAAAAAAAATAACAATTTCGTAAAAAACCATCATAATTATATACCACTTTCATAAATTGTTATTTACCAACAACTACTTACTTTAATGCGTGTGACATTTTCATAATTAAAAAATAAGTAGGTACGAATACTATCCTAAACAAGTTGTCAGGTCTGTTTGGATCGTGACATTTGTAGGTGCCTGTCACCCATTATAGACTAGCGGTCCCATATGGTACCACTTTTTTGTGTGTTTTAATTTGGCTCTATACATTAACACGTGAAAAGATGCAGTGCTCTGATTGATGCAAGTCGTAGCCAATAGATATGGTCTATGCTTCTAGCAATAAAAATTGACAGTTATTCTTTTCAGTTGTGTGTATAGATGACCCACGCTGAACTGTCCCGCCAAACTCAATGACAGGGGGGCGCTACCATCGTTCAACTATATGGTTTCCAACATGGCAAAAATCTGAACCAGCGATCCGGTATTGACGGTGGCGCCCCACTGTCAATGTCATCGACAGGACAGTCCAGTATTTTGGAACTATAATTGATGATTGAAGTGAGCGCATCAAAATTTTCTCTTAAAAATTGACGCGACATTCAAGTAAGTGATCATATTTTTTTTGTGTGATAGTGAAATACTGATTTTGTTACAATCTTGTATTCTCCATAAGTGCTCTTATTGTGAAATGGTGTAAAATTACGTCGATAGGTAATAATAATGGGAAATATTGTATGTCAAAATTACTGGTACCGTACGGTACCGCTAGCCGCTTACCGTGTCTTTTTAATTATTTTATGATTTTTAGTTTTTACTATATTTATTGGGAAGTATGTGATATATTTAATGGTATATAAGGTATACAGGAAGATAAAGTAAAATAGTTTCCTATACTTTACAAAACCATGGGTTTTTATTTATTTTAGATGTAACTTACACGAAACATTGGCAGTTTTGGAGGACGATGAAGGTCCCAAGACGAAGCAGATATTTATAGAACGAACTCAAGATAATTGCAACTCTCGAACAATATTAGAGTATAGAAAATGTAACGTGGGGCTATGTGCAGCGTGCAATGCCAAGCTTCATTCCAAATTTTTGAATATTCAAAGATAAAAATGAATATTGCTTACCCAACATACATTTTTTTTACATTTAATATCACTTCTGTTATTTGCATGTATATTAATACATATTATAATAATAATAAAATATATAATTTACCCCATTTTTATAGAGTCCATGATAAAGTTATGTTTTAACCGACTGACACGGTAAGAGGCTAGCGGTACCATATGGTACCAGCATTTTTTTTCTTGATTACAGGTCGGATCATTTTTTTAATGCTTGTATAGCATTATGTAGACCATAATTATGAACATATTTCAAAAAAACAAAAATCTGACACTTTAAGAAAACTCAGTCTATAATGGGTTAAGTGCTGCTCTAATTTTTTAAATACTTTTACTGACGGCAAACATGACCCCATGAGTGATACTTGTAGTGAGTGAGTTCGAGTGAGTAAATCAAGATTTGTAGGAAAAAAGTGTCACGCCGAAAGTTCCACGCCACTTCTATCTCTAAAGGCCTATTCAAACCTGAGCGATATTCGCTTCCGCTGTGGGTAGAGGTACATATCGCGCGGGTTTCGCTCAGGTATTTAGTATCAAGTATCGCGGCTAGAGCGACCTGAGCGATATTCGCTGCCGCTGTGGGTAGAGGTACATGGCAGACGGTAGCGAATACTGCTTAGGTCTGAACAGTATTATTACCGCATACCCACTGGGTTTTCTCTGCCGCAGACGGTAGCGAATACCGCTTAGGTCTGAATAGGCCTTTAAAAGACATTCAAAAGCCACACGCATCTGGATTTTTCCGGGCTCACAAATAGAATTTTATCTGTTACTCAAAATCGAGCTCCGTATTTTATGCTTTACCGTATTCATGAACAGTTTTCTTACAGTAGTAATGTATGAATCTAAGAAGAGGAGGGAAGCCTGCTTATGCACTTGGAATTGCGACATCCNATAGTTTAAAATGTACTATCTCGAATTATCAACCACAAGATTGTATATGGATAATTTTTACCAATCTTATAAGTTGTCTAAGTTTGTCCATATTTCTGTACTATGGTCCTCATTTCGGACGTGAGTTTAAAACACTTCTTATGTGTTTATCCCAGGTGCACGTTATTCTGAGATGTCATCGACCGTACAAGTTATCCTTGAGGCTACTTAAAAGAAAAATATGTGTCACCATGATTAGTTTAGTTGCTATGAGGGTTATTTTAACTGTGCAGATTAGTATCACAGTTGGCCAAGGTGGTGGTAGTTCTGACGATCAATGTCCGATATTCTTTTTGTATTCACTTTTTGTCGGTATTGAAATCACACGTGAAATCAGATATTTTCTGGGCGTTTTGATGTATTATTCTCTACTTACCATAATAAGAAGCATGCTGCAAGCAGTACATGAGCTGATCAAGGAGGCGGCCCTGGAGGGTTCGCTTGACGATAATTTGAACAACTTTGCCTCAGTGTACCGAGCATTGCTGGAATCTTGTCGACTACTAAAAAAATGTTTGGCACACCAAGTAATGTATTTCTCCATTTATACATTTTTTTATCAATACCTACCTATCACATGAATAATGAATGTCTTGTTTCAGATATTGTTTTCCATTTTTCTAGGGATATCATACTTAATATATATGATGTGGCAAAGCATAAGTTTGCTCTTAAACAATGAAAAGGTTAAATTATTTTACTTGATAAATTATTCAACATACGTATATAATATTAAGAGCACGTTAAATTTACATGTCTCAATATTTTAGCTGTTCTTGGAAGGCATCTGGTATAATGTCGTGCAACATATTGGGTCTTTAATAATGATCACCATGGCTGGGCAAGGAGTGGGAAATGAGGTTGAAGCGCTCAAGCGACTCTTGTGTCAACTTTGCTATAAATCTACAGGTTATATTCTTTTTGTTTTGTGTTACGAAACATTACTTACAGATTCATTTTTTTCGGTATGAAACTTTTGATATAATCATTGATATTTTTGATTTTGATTTTGATTTTGATTCAAGATATATTTTTTTCTCTCTCTTTTTTGTGATCACCGTCCA